>NC_142930.1:128428225-128440725 GCF_046866305.1 Octopus bimaculoides
TTTCTCTTTCACTCTTTCCAGGTTGATAAAATAAGTACCAGTTAATCACTGGACTCCATTAAATCAGCTTATCCCTTTCCCCAAAACCCGCTGGCCTTGTGTCAACATTTAAAACCAGTATTTTATCTCGGGAAATTTCTCGGAGAGGCTTGTATGATTTGAGTTAAACACGACCCATTATTTAGTTTCATCTCAGCTCTAAATATAAACCTTGGATTTCATTCTGGCCATTACAATAACAACCACCACAGAAAATCTCGCCTTTCTTCTCTAACGGCTTATATCTAATTTTGGAGATCAAAATAGCCGGAGGCAAAGTCCATAGTGAATCGCATCTGTTTTTCAATTTTATATTTGAAGTTATTTCGTTTAATTCCATTGATGCTCTTGGGAATATCTGCAAAATATCTCATTATACCCTCTTCTGGCAAAACAAAATAACATTTTACCAAATCTAAGTTAACCAAAATATGTTTTCATGGCATTATATTTTTTAAGAATAAAGAACGCATCTTTGTCGAGATATGAAGCTTCTGTCTTGAAGATATAGGACTAATTGTTGTTAATTTCCAACATAGGCGCAAAAAAAGAAAAAAATCCTAAAGACGAATAATTGTTAGAAATTGAAAGTTAAATTTCAAAAAATATTTTCATTATTTTTACGGACCCGCCACTATCAACAATAAATGTCGTTTACAATAGGTGTCGTCTGCAAAGAATCAATAGATAGATACCATTGTTCCATTATAAATTCAAAATATTAAAGATTATTAACATACGGACGTTTTGTCTTCTAGCGAAATGTCCCGCTCTTAATAAGTTAAAATCTTATTGAAGTTGTAAGATTTTCATTAGTTGTACATAGACATTCTTATATTTTTCTCATTTATTTTTTGATGTGATGTTTATCAGTGCTAGATAACCAAGTCCTACAACAGACAACATGTTATTTTATTCAATGTCTCAGAAAATAATATCCGGTCTTTTCTCCTTGCATCTTATTGGTAATTTACAGTGAGATATTCAAGCAGTTTTCATTATTTTTATCTCTTTCTGTCTGCATTTTACTTCGCTAACGGTATGTCTGAATGAATTTGTGTCAGTTTTCTTGTATACATATGTATCACTATGTACATACATTTGTGTTAGAGTGATGGATGTATATATAGAAGGTGCTTAAATTATATATTCGTATGGTTACATGATTCAGCTACGTTCTTGCCTTATTTTATTGACTTTGTTTAATACGTATATGTTTATAGTTGCGTGTATATCTGCATGTGCGTAGATGCACATACGTATATATATATATATATATATATATATATATATATATATATATATATATATATATATATATATATATATATATACATACATACATAAATATACGTATACCGATGGATTTACTCTTCGTCTGATTTGAATTGATGATTGCGAGACAAAAAGCATTTTATATTATGTGCATGTATATACACACACACACACACATGTATATATATATATATATATACAGACATACACACACACACACACACACACATATATATATATGTACATATACATTTATAATGTACACATATACATAAATATATCTGCGTATATGTGCTATGTATTCGTATAAATGTTTGTATGTATGTATGTATGTATATATATATATATATATATATATATATATATATATATATATAATACAGCTTACTGTTCCATTGAGGTTGGATTAACAAACAAGTATTCCAGCCAGTGAGAGATAGATATCATTTAATGTAGACTGTGTTAAAATAATAGCTACATATAGATTCTTACCATTGAGACATATTGTGAATCAAATTTTTAGAGCGTGCCCTGTATCTCCCATCAGTGTGCGCAGAGCCTGAAAATTGCTTGGAGATATAAGATACGATATAAAAATTCGCCCAACTACTTGCTTCGGTAGCAAGAAATTATTAGTAGCTGTTATCTTAATGCAGTGTGCATTAAATTACACACACACACATATATAGACGGAGACGTAGCTGTGTGGTAGGAAGCTTGCTTCCCAGCCACATGGTTCCGGGCTCATTCTCACTGCGTGACACCTTAGGCAAGTGTCTTCTACCATAGCCTCGGGCTGACCAAAGCCTTGTGAGATGATTTGATGGGCGGAAACTGAAAGAAGTATGTCATATATACAAACAGTTGAAATTTACAGAAAAACAAAAGACGAAGGCAGGTTTATAAACAACAAACAGGTGTACTAGTTTGATGCTCGAGAAAGTCTTTTACGTTTCGAGCCTACGCTCTTCAACAGAAAGGAACACTAGAAAATAAACAGAGAATACAAAAACTTTAGGAGTTAGCGATCAATCACGGCTTGTGTGTGTGTGTGTGTGTGTGTGTGTGTGTGTGTGTGTGTGTGTTTGTCTCTCTCATCATAGCTTGACAAGCCGTTCGGCAAAAGAGACCGACAGAATAAGCACTAGGCTTACAAAGAATAAGTCCTAGAGTCGACAAGATCGCAAAGCAACCAGACAGTTAGGTGATACAAAAAAAGGGACAACAAAACATCCAGAAACGATACAAAGAAAACAAGGACGGGTCATTCGGAGTTTTCCATCCTCAGTCGAGTTCCAGATTATCTTTGTTATTTCGGTCGGTTATAATCGAGATTGCTCGAATCTGGCCAGCCCAAAGGAAAACTAAGCTAAGAGCATTAGATTCCTTGGAAGAAAGCAGCGAATGTATACGAATTTGTACGACTCTATTATTCTTGCTATTCTTTCATTCTGCCCTTCTTTCTATCAGCCCTTTCACACTCCGTTCATTCCATTCTTCGTTCTTTCGTCCCCCCTCTCTCACATTTCCTGGCCTTCTCTTCATGCTCACTTTCCCTCCTCTTTCACTTCACTGTGTCTGGAACTCAAATGAGGATAGAAAACTCCGAATAACCCGTCTGTCTGGATGTTTTGCTGTCCCCTTTTTTTGTATCACCTAACTGTCTAGATGTTTTGCGTTCTTGTCCCATTTTTGTATTTTTATATATAAAATATATAAAAAGTACGTACACTTTGGTCTCTCTTATATATATATATATATATATAAACGAAAATAAGCAACAAGGATATCTAAAGTTAATTCAGTACGATCGTTTCATGCGACTCTATTTATTTAAGCAATTTGAACATTACATCAAATGTAAAATGCGGAGCAATCATCAGCTACACAATGATATAGAAATTTACTGAAATTTCATTTCTACAGGACACGAAATTTCAGTAGCTTGCTTACCAACCACATGGTTCCGTGTTCAATCCCACTGCGTGGCACCTTGGGCAAGTGTCTTCTACTATAGCCTCGAGCCGACCAAAGCCTTGTGAGTGGATTTGGTAAACGGAAACTGAAAGAAGCCCGTCGTGTACATATATATATATATATATATATGTGTGTGTGTTGTGTGTCTGTGCTTTTGTCACTCCTCATTGCTTGGCAACCGATGCTGGTGTGTTTATGTCCCCGTAACTTAGTGGTTCGGCAAAAGAGATTGATAGAATAAATACTAGGCTTACAGAGAGTAAGTCCTGTGGTCGATTTGCTCGACTAAAGGCGGTACTCCAGGATGGCCGCAGTCAAATGACTGAAACAAATCAAAGAAAAGCATAAAATTTAGATAAACTGGAAGTATACTAAAAAAACATTCTTTTCCCTTCTTACTGTTAGTTTCGTTTCATTTTGAAAAGTAAAAAATTACTTTATGTTTTATTGTTGTTTATATTTTGAATTGCATAAACACGGGGGAAACAAAATCTTCTACTTGCTTAGGGTCTCCATGGGTCTTAACCCGGCCTGGCATATTTCCCAGTGAGTGTAACCGCTAACACTATCACGTCTGTATGTATTCTCAGATTTACAAAGAGCTGGACACCCACAGATGCCGTGTTCTGTTGTCTCGCTGCGTAGCTGTACATTTTCCATTTGGTGTTAGGGTCCATTATGATTGTAATTTTGTAGATATTTCTGGCCAGACATTGGTCTTGTGCAGTGAGGGTCAGTTCCTCCGTTTCTGCTCTTAGCTCGGAGCATTGGAGCTACAGTTGCGTTTCACTTTGGCTCATTTTCTCTCTATTGAGCCTCACAAGGTATTGACCATGGAGTGATTTTTCTTTCCATTTCTTCTGCAGTAAATTTTGTATTTTGTATATGTATATGTCTGTATCAATGTCTGCATGTATGTATGTATGTATTAATGTATGTATGTATGTATGTATGTTTGTATGTATGTATGTATCAAAAGGATGTGTTAAAATACTATTCCACAGTCATACAACAATCCGATATACCTACATCATCAGCTGCCCCACGGAAATCATTATGGTTTCGGCACCTGAGCAGTACCATTCAGTCCGGTGGTGTCAACAGCACTAAAATAAGTGTTGTTTGGGAACAAACCAACAAACCAACAAACCAAAGAAACCGAAGAAACCCCCCCCCCACATATATATATATATATATATATATATATATATATATATATAGTTAGAAAGATAGATAGATATGTATGTATATATACATATATATGTATGTATATATACATATATATGTATGTATATATACATATATATGTATGTATATATATATATATATATATATATATATATATATATATATATATATATATGTATGTATGTATGTATATATATATGTGTGTATATATATACATACACCCGCGCGAGCGCACATACACACACACATATTTATATATAATTCTTTTATTTTGTTATATTTCAGTTTTGCTATATGGTTATTTTCGATATTTTTATATTCATTTAATTATATTTGCATTTATCATTGTTGTTTATTTTATGCGTTCGTTTTTAATTAAATAACTCTGCAAATTTCCACTTGGTGGTATTTAAAGCAAATTTAAAGTTCCAAGCGTCTACATCTGTGTGTGTGCGCGCGCGCGCGTATATGCGTGTGGATGTGCGTGCATATGTGTGTGATTGCTTATAATGGATTGCGTATTTTTTGCTTTTATGTTTTTTGGGGGTAACTTTTATTTATGCTTTTTTCTTGTTTTGGCGTCTTCTATTTCTTCACTTTTTTCCTTCCTACTACACAACTTCCGGTAGGTTTTGAAGTAAGTTCCTGCAGGAATTTAAAGAGAACTTTTCCATTATACTTAATGTGATAAGCAGTGTTGAATACATGATCTTTTGGTAAATTCCGATTTCTAAACAAGAATAAAAAAAAAATAATACAATTTTATTCTTAAATCATTATTTTCATCGCTCACTTTGATATATATATATGTATATATATATGTATGTATATATGTATATATATGTAAATATGTATGTATATGTATATATGTATATATATGTATACATATACATATATTATATATATATATATATATATATATGTGTGTGTGTGTGTGTGTGTGTGTGTGTGTGTGTGTGTGTGTGTGTGTGTGTGTATGCACATATACATATATGTGTACAGTGTATGTGCACGTATATGCATTTATTTATATACATATCTATTTACATTTATGTCTGTATCTGTGTGCAAAAAATGTATGTATGCATTTATTTACACACACACACACACACACACACACACACACACACACACACACATATAAATATATATATATATATATATATATATATATACCTACATAGCTTCATACATGCACATATACCTATATACATTCATACATAGATACATACGTTCACACATACATTCATACATCGGAAGTTACGCACATTCACTCACACACACATACATACACACACACACATACGTACACACACACATACGTACACACACAGTTACATTCATATATTCTAACACGCATATACACACATATATACATACAATCATACATAGGTACATAGAAGCACAACAGTGCCTTTCCGGTTTCACAAAATTTCATTACGATCGAACTTTAATTAAATCTCGCTTGATGTTATTGTTTTGTCTTGTGTAATATTTTCCTTCCAGAAATTTCCGCTATATTTCTATTAAATCTGTACTACTGATACACAAAAACAACAATTCTGTGTGGTAGATATTTCAGGTTTCTTATAGGATTTCATATTTATAATACTTTTCTTTTCATTTTTTTTCTTTTTCTTTTAGTGAGGGTGCAACAGTTACCTTCATTGAGCTTCGTTACGATATAAAAGAATTAATCTCACGGAATAGGCTGTTATTTATCATTTATCTAGGTGAAAAAATATATAATAATATTAAAAAATATACATATTAAAATATAATAATAATAATAATAATAATAATAATAATAATAATAATAATAATAATAATGCTGCCCTCGACTCGGACGAGACTACCCGCCGAACTTAAGCATATCGCTAAGCGGAGGAAAAGAAACCAACCGGGATTCCCTAAGTAACGGCGAGTGAACCGGGAGAAGCCCAACGCCGAATCTCGTCGGCCGCGCCGGTCGTCGAGAGCTGTGGCGCAAGGGTCGTACACGGTCGATCGTTTCGCCCTGGATGCGGTTACAAATGCTATGGAAAAACAGTCAGCCACCTTCTATATATGGATGACCTAAAATTATATGCAAAAAACGACAAAGAGCTAGAAACACTACTACAGACAGTACACGGCTTTACCAAGGAAATAGAAATGAAATTCGGATTAGAAAAATGTGCCAAAGCAACCCTGAAAAGAGGAAAATTAGTTAAAAGTAGCAATATAACACTAGATAAAGCCAATGAAATAAGAGAACTAGACGAAAGCCAACCATATAAGTATTTAGGAGTCAATGAACTAGATAGGATACAACATACACAAATGAAAGAAAAAATAAAGAAAGAGTACTATAGACGAGTTAGATCAATACTAAAAACAGAGCTCAATGCTAAAAACAAGATAATGGGTATCAACACTTTAGCTGTCCCAGTTATAAGCTACAGCTACAACATCCTTAACTGGACACTAAACGAACTATGTAAAATAGACAGGAAAACAAGAAAAATAATGACAGGATATAGGATGCACCACCCAAAATCTGACATAGAAAGGCTATATATACAACGCACAGAAGGTGGCAGGGGTCTTATACAGCTAGAAAACTATTATAAAATAACCACCATAGGACTGCAAAAATACCTACTCCAGAAGCAAGGGAAACTAATACAAATAGCCACAAAACACGAGCAAAACAAAAAACTGTTTTCAGTATTTAAGGAAGCTGACAAATACAAACAAGAAATCAATCTACCTAACAAATACGAAGAAGAAGAAGAAGAAGAAACAACAAAAGCTATAAAACAAATGAAATCCAAACTAAAACTAGAACAGCAACGGACCATGATAAAACGATGGCAAGAAAAGCCCCTACATGGTAAATACTGGGCTAAACTAAATGCGAAAGAAATAGACGGAGAAAAATCCCAGCGATGGCTGAGAAGCTCAGGACTCAAAGCAGAGACTGAAGGATTTTAATTGCTGCACAAGACCAAAGCCTCCCCACCAGAAATTACCAAAAACACATAATGAAAAGAAATATAACAAGTAACTGTAGAATATGTGGAGATCGACAAGAAACAATAAATCATATTATCTCTGGCTGCCCAGTCCTGGCTAAGAAGGAATATATTCACAGACACGACAGAGCTGGGACCTATATACACTGGAAGCTATGCCAACATTATGGAATAGCAACAGAAAAAAGATGGTATAAACACATGCCAGAAAAGGTCACAGAAAACGAGAAAGCAACCATACTCTGGGATATGCCAATACACACAGATAGAGAAATTAAGGCAAATAGACCAGATATAGTTGTCAAAGATCATGAAGGAAAAAAATGCCTTCTAATTGATGTTTCAATACCAGCAGATGACAACGTTTCTCTAAAAGAAATGGAAAAACTCTCAAAATACAAAGACCTGGAAATAGAGATAACTCGAATGTGGAATCTAAAAACAGAAACAATTCCTATCATAGTAGGTGCCTTAGGTATAATAAAAAAATATTCAGACAAATACATAACAAAAACACCAGGACTTACAAATATATATAACATACAGAAAATTGCACTACTGGGTACTGCACACATTCTACGCAAAACACTTTCAATACAGTAAACATAAGAGCACCACAGCAAACCACAGCACATACCCAAGGCGCACAGAGCTGCGCTCGGTAGTGAAGTGAAAGCACGTTATAAAAATAAAACTACTGAATAATAATAATAATAATAATAATATATATATATATATATATATATATATATAAAAGTGTCTATACACAAACACACACATAACGTGTTTCGTAACCTGACAGGAAATATATATATATATATATATATATATATATATATATATATATATATATATATATATATATGAATATATACATATATACATACAAAGGCATATATATACTTATATATAATCATATATCTATGTATATATATATATATACATATATATATATATATATATATATATATATATATATATATATATATATATATATATATAAATGAGAATGTGTGTCTGTCTGTCTGTCTGTCTGTATGTGTGTTTCCCTAAAACTCGAGAACTACACAACCAATTTCATTCAAATTTTACACATGTCTTACTTAGGGTTCCGGTTGTGTTTTAGTCAAAAAAACTTTTTTAACTTCTTGCAGAGTTCGAGCCCACGGCAACATAATATCTCCTCCACTATTTAAGTATTACGTGTCAAAAGTGAAACAAAAACACTCATGTCAAATACTTTCACTTTAAAAATGAAACTATTCCACTAACTGAAACAATCACATTTCGATACTGTAATGACAGATACTTTCACTTTAATGGTGTATATATATATATATATATATATATATATACAGAGAGAGAGAGAGAGAGAGATGTATATGTATACATATACATGTATATGTACACGTATATGTACAGATATATATATAGATATAGATCTATATGCATACATGTATATGTATATATATGTGTAAATGTATATATATAGGTGTACATCTAATATGTACACATATATAAATGCATACAGATATCTATACATATATACACCCATACACACACACACATATATATGCACACAAACACACACATTAGTCATTTGTTTTCTTATCCAAAACTACCTCAAAAGTATTGAATGGATCTTTAAGAAATTTGGAAATTATATTCTATGCATAATGGCCATAACCCCCATGAAAATTCATATATTTTTGATGTTGATGAAATTTTAACCATACAGATTACACACAAATAAAGTAATATTTCTAAAAATTTTTCTTCTTAGAAGTTACAAAGACCCCTTCATGGGGACTTCACACCCACAATTTAGTCATTTTTCCTAAGCAAAGACGAATACAGTTGTACCATTGGTCGCTATAGGGTCACCCGAACATAACAGATGAGCATTATTTGTAATTCAACGGTACAACAGTGTAAGACTATCCTTTCAGATATACTTACATTGTGATTTCTGCAATGTGGTGCATAAATTGTCAAGTAAATGAGACTCATCTTTGCCTCCACTGATTCACTTGCAAAGTGATGAGTAATATTATTTCATTGCAGACTTCCTTTGAGTCTTTTTATTACCACTGCGACACATATAGTCCCCACACATTTCGATACTGTAATGACAGATACTTTCAGAGAGAGAGAGAAAGAGAGAGAGAGAGAGAGAGATGTATATGTATACATATAGATGTATATGTACACGTATATGTAAAGAAATATATATAGATATAGATCTATATGCATACATGTATATGTATACATATGTGTAGATGTATATATATAGATGTACATGTAATATGTACATATATATACATATATATACATGCATACAGATATCTATACATATATACACCCATCACACACACATACACATGCACACAAACACACACATTAGTCATTTGTTTTCTTATCCAAAACTACGTCAAATGTACTGAACGGATCTTTATGAAATTTGGAAATTATATTCTATGCATAACGGCCATAACTCCCATGAAAATTCATATATTTTTGATGTTGATGAAATTTTAACCCGAACATAACAGATGAGCATTATTTGTAATTCAACGGTACAACAGTGTAAGACTACCCTTTCAGATATACTTACATTGTGATTTCTGCAATGTGGTGCATAAATTGTCAAGTAAATGAGACGCATCTTTGCCTCCACTGATTCACTTGCAAAATGTTGAGTAAAATTATTTCGTTGCAGACCTCCTTTGAGTCTTTTTATTATCACTACGACACACATAGTCCCCAGTTGGTAACATTGATTTCAAGGCCTTTCCAGATGAGAGACTGGCATTCCACTTAATGTCTATGTTCCATGCTGGCATGGATTGGAGAGTTATTAATGTAGAAATATGGTATCGTAGCTACTAACAGTTGAGGGTTGCGTAGTCTAGACGGCGTTTTTAGATTTCATCATTCTCTTTAAACCGGGCAAAGCCGGGTATTTCTGCTAGTATATATATATATATATATATATATATATATATATATATATATATATATATATATATATATATATATACACATATCTTTTGTATATGTGTGTATATGTATGTGAATATATATATAGACGTACACATGCACAAACACACACGTTACTATATATATATGTATGTATAGCAAATATTTAGATTCAGGTGAATTAGGTACTTAAGTTGAGGCACCAGAATTTAGTACGGTATTATCCATAGAGTTTAAAATAAGGTGATTAAAATCAAAATAAGCAACAGGATGTCCAAAGGTAATGCAGTACGATAATTTAAATGGAGTCGCTTGAAACAATCGTACTGCATTACCTATGGGTATGTATGTGTGTATATATATGTATATGTATATATATATATATATATATATATATATATATATATATATATATATATATATATATATATATATATATATATATATATATATATATATAAAGTAGTGGGTGTGTGGTAAGTAGCTTGCTTTCCAACCACATAGTTCCGGGTTCAGTTCCACTGCGTGGCACCTTGAACAAGTGTCTTCTACACACATATATATATATATATGTATATATGTATATATATATATACATATATATATATATATATATATATATATATATAAATATATATATATATATATATATATATATATATATATATATATATATATATATATGCATGTGTGCGTGTGCGTAAAGGTAAGATCCATGGATCGATGTGTAGAAAGTTAGTAAAGTTTGAACAGTCTGTGGAAGGTATAAAGAAAAAAACTTTCAGAAACATTAGTGATTTATTGACGTAGAAAGTTGTAGATATTCCCCTTGTCGAATTTCACAGACAAACACACACACACACTCACACACACACACCTTGCGGTTAGGATATCATACAACTGGTTGTGTTGCATCTCCCGTGCAGGTGCATTTCGCCCGGTTTCTTGTTTTCAGGAAGATACCTCATTCAGTGTACTCCGTTTTGTTTGCTTCGATTATACGGCATGCTGTTATTAGCAATACGTCGTTGTATATAGTATTCAGTCATTATTTATGTTTATATATATATATATCAATATATATATATATATCAATATATATATATATATCAATATATATATATATATATATATCAATATATATATATATATATATCAAGAGATATTTAAGGAAAAATGTAAAGATTGAGAAGGTGAATGACAAGGACCTTTTTGTGTGCACAGTCTTTGACAGACCATGTCTGTCCTTGGCTGGCCTCAAATGTCACCTGCGAACCCATGGAAAACAAACCTCATCCAGCTATTCTGATTATATGTCTGTGCACACGTTTGAATGTGATGTGTTCCAAAGGGTTTGCAAATCCAATGGGGGTCTTAAGAGACATGTTAGGATCCACAATGAGCAGAACTTACTTGCAGGTATTGGTAGTGCAAATCAGAGGGGCAATCTGTGTGGGTGCTTTTTTCAAAACACTGTCTGGTTTAAAAAGCCACATCAGACGCCATGAAAGGGCTAAGGTGTAGGCGCAGGAGGTGGTCAAACTCTGTTTAAGGAGTAGACAACCACCACCACATATATATATATATATATATATATATATATATATATATATATATATATATATTTCGGTATGGTCATTTTATTAATTACTTTTTTCTTTCTATTTTTTGCCAAATAGACATACGCACTATATATTTTTTTCTTTTCTCGTTTATTACTGTTATTTTATCATTTTACCGCTTGTCCATTGTCCGGAAATATTTCGTTACTCATCTTTGACCTCTTCAGCGACACTTTTCGTTTCCGTGTTTGTTCTTGCTCCACTTACTCCATTCTGAAAAAAGAAAAAAAGAATATAGTGCATGTGTTAATTTGGCAATAAATAAATAGATAAATAATAAATAAAATGACAATCCTGAAATACAACAATATATATATATATATATATATATATATATATATATATATATATATATATATATATATATGTTTACGTATGTATGTACGTATGTATGTATACCTGA
>NC_142930.1:128463225-128468225 GCF_046866305.1 Octopus bimaculoides
TGAGCCCTGTGTGGCTAATAAAGAAACATATCTATCTATCTATCTATCTATCTATCTATCTATCTATCTATCTATCTATCTATCTATCTGTCTGTCTGTCTGTCTGTCTGTCTATTCACATATCTATTTATCTATATTCTATTTCTATATCGATCAATCGATCGATCGATCTATCGAGCTATCTATCAATCCAATTGTCTAATTATCTATCTGCTTGTCTATCTATGTTCTGTCTATTTGTCCCATCTTCGTTGAGCCCTGTGTGGCTAATAAAAGAAATGTATGTTCTGTCTATTTATCTGTCTATCAGTCTAATTATCCATCTATTATCCATCCAACCGTCTATCTCTTTATCTATCTATCTATCTATCTATCTGGGTAAATGTGGCAAGAATGGTAAGAATGAAAGACGACACCATTTTAAGCATAGACTTGTAACAAAAAGAGACAAAAAGAGAGAAGGTACTTACTTTCATGTACCTTTAAAAAAAAAAGCCTGAGGTGACCGTGGTCTTTTCCGTAGGCTTTTCTCTCCACGGATAAACCTAATCTGTTCCCCGTTTTTTACATCGACTGTGATACACGATCCCTATTGATCGCCCCCTCCCACGTTTTTTTTTTTTTTTTTTCCTCCCCCGATCCCTTTTGATCCAAATTATCCCCCCCCCCCAAAAAAAGCTCTACTTTGTAATTTGTCCATTTTCTGTATTTAGCCCTGTGTGGCTATAATAAAAAGATATCTATCTATCTATCTATCTACCTCGAAATTTGGCCCACATTTTTTCTCTCTTCTTCCCAAAAAGAAAAATTCTACTTTGTATTTTGTCGCCTGTGTTTCTATTTTGTCTCTTCTGTGTGGCCAATAAAGAAGCATATCTACCCCTCTGTCTGTTTGTCTGTTTGTCTGTCTGTATGTCTGTCTGTCTGTCTCTCTCTCTCTTTCTCTCTCTCTCTCTCTCTCTCTCTCTCTCTCTCTCTCTCTCTCTCTCTCTCTATCTATCTATCAGCCCGTCTAAAAGTCAATCCATCTGTCGGTCAGTCTTTCCGGCTGTTTGTCTGCTTGTCATGGTTGATTTGACAGGGAAACGTCCCAAAACGTCTTTCTTTCATTCATTTTGGCCCCAAAATAAACTCCACCGCCGCCACCACCAACACCATCGACAGCACCACCACCATCACTACCACCACCACCACCACCACCACCACCACCACGACCAACACTACCACCACCATTGCAACTACCAACACTGTCATCATTATATATTTCCAGCCACTGTAGCCTTCTTAATTTATATCATACGCTTACTGCTGCGGCTGCTACTGCTTCATTTTAAATTACTGTAAGATAATGACCAAATACACACGGCTATTTATTCTGGACGCTACCGCCCTAATAGAGGCAGCTTTCAAAGTATTCAATGAGAACAGACAGGTTCCTCCCCTAGCTCTCACTCACGTCTCTCTCTCTCTCTCTCTCTCTCTCTCTCTCTCTCTCTCTCTCTCTTTCTCTCTTTCTCTCTCTCACTCTCTTTCTCTTCAAAGTTTCCCCTTCTAAGACAGATTGCTAATAATTCACAGTTGTAATTGGCAGAATCGTTAGCACGCTGAGCGAAATGCTTGGCGGCATTTCGTCTGCTACGTTCCGAGTTCAAATTCCGCCGAGGTCGATTTTGACTTTCTTCTTTCAGTGTCGATAAATTAACTACCAGTGAAGCACTGGGGCCAATTCAATCGACTAGTCCCCTCCTCACCTAATTTGTGGCCTTGTATCTCCAGTAGAAAGAATTCTCTTATTATTATTATTGTTATTTTCATTATTATCATTATTATTATTATTATTATTAGTAGTAGTAGTAGTAGTATTGTGGAGGCACAATGGTCCAGTGGTTAGAGCAGTGGACTCGCAGTCATAGGATCGTGGTTTCGATTCCCAGACCGGGCGTTGTGTGTGTTTATTGATCAAAAACACCTAAAGCTCCACGAGGCTCCGACAAGGGGTGGTGGCGAACCCTGTTGTATTTCAAAGGGGCCAGCCTTGTCACACTTTGTGTCACGCTGAATCTCCTTGAGAACTACGTTAAGGGTACGCGTGTCTGTGGAGTGCTCAGCCACTTGCACGTTAATTTCACGAGCAGGCTGTTCCGTTGATCGGATCAACTGGAAACCTCGTCGTCGTAACCGAAGGAGTGCCATGATTATTATTATTATTATTATTATTATTATTATCATCAAGGTGGTGAGCTGGCAGAATCGTTAGCATGCCGGGCAAAAGGCTTAGTGGTATTTTGTCCATGCTTACGTTCTGAGTTCAAATCACCCCGGGGTCAACTTTGCTTTTCTTTTTTTCGGGTCGATAAAATGAGTACCAGCTGAATTCTTGGGTCTATGTAATTACGTTACCCTCTCCTCTGACATTGCTGGCCTTGAGCCAGAAACTGAAACCTATAATTTGCAGTTGCGCTTTTATCCTTCACAAATACAACTCTAGTTTACTTTCAGGCAAGAACTGATCCAGTCTTCAATTCTTAAAGTTCAAGCAATGGCACTCGTTGGTCTGTGGTATCAGATTAAAGTCAACTAAACAACAAGTGAATAATCTTATTTTTTAAATTTAAAAACAAATTCAATCTGAGGTCAAATTTCACCGAGGTCAACATTACCTTTTTATGCTTTCGGGATCTTAAAATGAAGAACTACTCAAGTACTGGAATCGTTGTAATCAACTTGCCCCACTTTTCAAATTTACTGGCCTTGTGCCAAAATTATAAAGAATTTAGTTATTAACTAATAGGTTCCGAGTTCAAATTCTGCCGAGGTCAACTTTCCGTCTCATTTTTTCGAGAGCTATAAAATAAAGTAAGGGGTTTAATGTTATCGAATTGCTCCTTACAATCAAAACTAGAACCTGGTACCGAAATTATGGAGAATTTAGTTACGAAACACTAGGTTGGCGGTCCAAATTCCACCCAGGTCATTGTTGTCTTTCATCAATCTGGTGTCGATGAAAATAATTATTAGATAAAGACGTTGGTTCTGATCGATAGCTTTTCTCTTCTCTTCACAAAATTCGTGGCCATGTGCCAATTTTAAAATCAATAATTTGTTGCGCATTTAATTTCTTTTTTTTTTTATTGATGTTCTACAATAAAAATATTTCACATTTTTCATTTACGAAACAAGAAACCAATAAACTCCGACTTAAGAAGCTACAGTTACTCCCCCAGCATTTACATTCTTATAATATTTTCTGTAGTCATTTAATCATTTACATATTTATTTATTTATTTATTTATGTGGGCTTTATTTATTTAATTTATTTTATTTCGTTTTATAACACCATATTTCTTTTCCAGTCGGGAAAACAAACAATGCTTCAAAGAAAATATTTTGACGTGGTTGCATAGTATGGAGCCTGCTTGCCAACCACATGGTAGCGGGTCCAGTCCCACTGTGTGGCACCTTGGACAAATCTCTTCTACTATAGCCTCGGGCCGACCAAAGTCTTGTGACTGAATTTGCTCGACGGAAACTGAAAGAAGCCTGTCGTATATATACAGATAGATAGATAGATAGATAGATAGATAGATAGATAGATAGATTCAAGGGTCAAGGTGTAGGAAGAAAGTGAGGTTCGAGCAATCTGTAGAAATTTAAAAAAAAAACAACTTTCAAGAACAATAGTGGTTTATTGGATCGGAAGGTTGTGGATTCTAATCAAAACCTCCGTGTGTGAACATGGGCCTCCTAACGACGAAGTAAACTCTATTTAATAAAGATACCCCTGAGCTAAAGAGTAAGCTGGAGATATATACCTTGCTTGGATATTAATACTTCCGAGGTTCCGCTCGCTATAGAGCATATGGAGCCCGGATATCATTTATTCCATTCCTTAACTCTTGGATGGATACATATATATACTTTTACTTGTTTCGGTGATCTTGACAGCGGCCATACTGGAGCACCGCCTTTAGTCGAACAATTGATCTCAGGACTTATTCTTTGTAAGCCTAGTACTTATTCTGTCGGTCACTTTTGCCGAACTGCTAAGTTACGGAGACGTTAATGCACCAACATCGGTTGTCAAGCGATGGTGGGGGACAAACACAGACACACTCACAGACACACACACAGACATACATATATATAATATATATACACGATGGGCTTCTTTTAGTTCCCATGTGCCAAATCCACTCACAAGGCTTTGGTCGGCCCGAGGCTATAGGAGAAGACACTTACCCAAGGTGCCACGCTGTGAGACTGAACCCGGAACTATGTGGTTGGTAACCAAGCTACTTCCCACACAGACAACCAATGCAGAAAAGAAGACAAAGACAATTCTTTAACACATCTTTAATTATATGTTACACATGTGTCCGTACCATCTCCATTTGCAACGCTAATTTACGCGAAAATTCTAAAAGAAACATTACGTAATAGTTGCGGTTTTGGACATTGGAGAGGCACTTCCCAGACTTGCATCAAAGACATGCTATTACATTGTGCGTCTCTCAGACCTAGTTGTTATGAAAGTATCGGTATGTATTTATGTATATATATATATATATATATATATATATATATATATAAATTCAAAAGGGGATAAAATTCTTTTACAAGAATTTTATCAAGAGGCCAGTGTGTAAAAAAATTCATAAGGGAAATTTCTATTCCCAAGAATATAATTATTCGTTTATATTTATATAATGGGCATTAATACAGAAAAATAATGCCACACACTGGACTTCTCAAAATAATCACATTTAGTACCGAATGCGAGGAAAAACAACCAACAGAAGACGACCAACTTTCTTTTAAATAACTCAACTATGTATCGACCGATTTCGCGATTACTAGAATGAATCTAGATTTCGCTCATCAGCATAGTATTGTTCCAAAAATATATATAAATAAACAGAATTCTCACCTCACCAAAAACGAACACACTACGCATCCGACAGAGTAAAGGCAATGAAGTCTATCTGTATATATCTTCAACA
>NC_142930.1:128475725-128478225 GCF_046866305.1 Octopus bimaculoides
TGTGTATACATGTATACATATAAACTCACACACACATATACATGTATTTATATATATATATATACGTGTGTGTGTGTGTGTTTATATATATATATATATATATATATATATATATATATATATGTGTGTGTGTGTGTGTGTGTGTGTGTCTGTGTGTATGTTAATAAAATGAGACAGCAAAGCCAAGGCTGTGTCGATTTTTCAGGACATTTGTAAGGAGAAGGTTAGTCTTACAGCTGTTTCTGGAATATTAGGTATATCCCTTCATCAGAGACGATATGAGATGGTTAAACAGAGGGAAATATATATATATATATATATATATATAGTTCAACATATTTCCCTACATTTAACCATCTCACATCGTCTCTTATGAAAATATATCTCTAATATCCCAGAAACAGCTGTAACACAAAATTTCTTCTTATAAATGTCCTGAAAATTCCACACGGCTTTGGCTTTGTTCTCTCATGTTATTTAACATATACATGCTAATACAAGACCCGCATTAGACTCCTCACTTGTATTATTATCAAACTGAGAGTTCAACTACGGTCCTTCCATAGCACTCGCATAGCCTTACCTGCCACCTTGGGTTTTCTGGATACCAATATCTCTCATACGTATATATACATACATACATACACACACACACACACACACACACACACACACACACACACACACACACACATATATATATATATATATATATATATATATATATATATATCGATACATACATACATGCATATATACATACATACATACATACATATATATATATATATATATATATATATATATATATATATATATATATATATATATATATATATATATATCGATACATACATACATGCATATATACATACATACATACATACATATATATATATATATATATATATATATATATATATATATATATATATATATATACATATTTGTTTTGCAAGATTTTTTATGTGAAATCGTGTGTTGAAACAGATGGCTGATAGTTAGCAAGGTGAGACAAACATAAGAAAGAAGGAAACAAAGGACCACTGATGAGGTCACAGAAGAGTGACGAAAGAACTCTGGCCGAAATAAGATTAAGATTAAGATTAATGTAATATAAAGCTGAAAAAAAAAAAAATTAACACCAAATATACAGTGCGTGTGTTTTTATTGGCTAAACTGGCAATATGACCATCCCCAAGTACAACAACATATATATATATATATATATATATATATATATATATATGGGTACAGGACGTCACCAACAGTAAACAACATGAAATACGAAAATAAATGAGTTAAATACGCAAATAACGAGAGAAAAATGCACTAGTAATACAAAGAATGACCCTGCTGTCTACCTACTCCCCATTTTAAGCAATCAACGATAATATGAGTCTTCGAAGACAGTTTCTCCCATAAATATATGTATATACGTATGTATGTATATATATATGTGTATATGTATGTGTATATGTATATGTACAGATACGTGTATATATGTATACATATATATATGCATATATATGTGTGTATATATGTATGTATACAGATATGTGTATATGTGCGTGTATATATATATATATATGTATGTGTATTGATATATTATATATATATATATATATATATATATATATATATATATACATATGAGTGTGTGTTTATATATACACTCACAAACACGAACACACACACACTCATATATATATATATATATATATATATATATATATATATATATATATATATATATATATATATATATATATATATATATATATATATGTACGTATGTATATATAGGCAAATTGAAAATAAAAATAAAACAAGTCAAAAGTACGTACACAATAAATGTATTAGGTTGGCGCTCAATTTAAGATGGAAAACAGTGGAGGTGTGTAACGTTTCGAGCATGGTTCTTCATCAGAAAGAAAAAATGTCCAGTGAGAAGGGAAAAGGCTAAAATTTGTACGTGTATGGTTATAGGGCTGAGATGAACGGGAGAGGAGAGAGATCGAAAAAGTGTTTTTTTAATGCAGGAGAGAGTGTTAAAATGGTCAGTGTTTGTGAATGCGTTGGTGTTGTAGCGTGCGTAAGTATGCATTTGTATGCCTACGTATGAGTGTGTGAGTCTGTTTACGCGGATGGGTATAGATATGTATATGTATGTCTGCGTGTATGTGTGAGGTGATGAAAGGTGAGGTGGCTAGTGCGGGAATGCGTTGGTTTGTATACATATAAGTATCTCCATGTTTCTACATTAATGCATATACATAGACATATATATATATATATATATATATATATATATATATATATATATATATATATATATATATATATATATATACATATATATATCGTTGCTTATTATACGAAAGCGTTGTATGTAAAAAACGTTGCTGCTTCAGAAAACGAGAAAAATCGTTTCGCCATTCCAATAGATGTACTGCACTTTGACAATCTTTGATATCATGGCATCTGAAGCAGCTGGAGA
>NC_142930.1:128483225-128488225 GCF_046866305.1 Octopus bimaculoides
GTGTTGGAGTGTTATTTCCCCGTAACGTAGCGGTTCGGCAAAAATTAACGATGCAATAATTACTAGGCTTACAAAGAATAATTCCTGGGGTTCATTTGTTCGACTTAAGGTGGTGCTCCAGCATGGCCGCAGTCAAATGACTGAAACAAATAAGGGAATAAAAGAATATATCAGAAGTTTTTAGAGCTCGAATGGCTTTGAGGATCACCAGCCCCGAGTCAAATAGGAATCAAAGGAGACCAAAGGTTTTTTTAAATGGTTGAGAACCACTGATATACACGTACAATTGCCGTTTAATGGGATTGAACCTGAAGTTGCATAGTAGCAAAGCGAACGTCTTATCAATGCAACATTACGAGTCTCAGCCATGCAAAGCATTCCAGCCGCTTAAAAAAGTATTAACAATCACTCGCATTCGCTCCAGGCGAATTTGTCGGATGAACAAGAAAATAGTTTTCATAATCTCTTACTTCCTTTACCCTTTTTTCTTTTTATTTAAGATACTTTTTTACTAATGAGCATACCCAACCAAAATCGACACAAAAAATATATACGTCCACCAATCACAAGCAACATTTTTCTTGCATGAAAAATAGGATGAACAATTCGTGCACGAATATAATTACAGGTCACGTTGAAGCAAATTAGGATAATTAGCAAACAAAATTAAGACTCGTCTTTTCTACGGCCTCTAATTAAAATACAAGAGAAAAATTCACCTCCTTAATGACATTTGTGGGCTTAATCTTTTACAAATTAACGATTATGGTGAAATGAATTTACGCTTTTGAAAATAAACGGGACGAATTAGTTGGTCATCGGCAAGGAATGTCCATTTTCTGCTCATGTATACATATATGTGTGTGCGATAGATAGATGTAATATCAAATATATGTGCATATATATATATGCGTGTATTTATTTATATATACATGCACATGCGAGTAAGTATAACTGCTTGTTGAATAGGCATGTGTAATTGACAGAATAAATATGTACTGAATGGAAGATCTAAATAAGCCTTGCAGAGTCATAATAATATTTAACTAGCTGGACCCGTGAAAAATTCACGGAAAACATAAAAAATTAAGCATCTGTAAACAGTGTACTGGTGCCATGAGAAATGTTTGTATATTATGACCGTCTGTTTTTACGTTCTGAGTTAAAATTCTGCAGAGGTCGACTCTGCCTTTCGTCCTTTCGGGGTTGATAAATTAAGTATCAATTGTGTACTGGGGTCGGTCTAATCAACTGCCCCCCCCCCCAAAAAAAAAAAAATTCAGGCCTAGAAAGGTATATTGTGACAGTTACAGAATATAGAAAGTAATGTAACACCGATGCCTATATAATCCAACAAAAATATCTGTTACACAAACGGAAATGGAATTACTATTTAACCTTAAGATACATCATACATATTCAAAGAACCTTAATGTACAAATTGAAATGCAAAGGAATGAAATAATAAATGGATTTATGAATGAAAGTTTGGTAATTGTGCTTATTTCCACCACGCGACACTTATTATTGTAAACATGTTTTAACTAATCTAAACTATACACACACACAAATACATTTATATATATGTCTCGAGTTGTAGCTGTAATTCAGAGGGGCCAGCCTTGCCATATTCTGTGTGAGGCTGAAACTCCATGAGAACTACGTTAGTGTTATGCATGTCTGTGGAGCACTCAGCCATTTGTGAGTTAATTTTATCCTCGTGTGGTAATGAAAAGAGAATCTTACACCCAATATTTGCTGTGTGTATGAATCTATGTATGAACTTTTCAATGGATTTATATATCTACTGTCTCTCTCACTTTCTTTCTCTTTCACTTCCTTTGTGTCACTTCTCTCTCCTGCTTTTGATTTAACAATTTGTATATGTATCTACGTATCTACTTCTCTTGTGATGTGATGAACATTTAAAAATACAAAACGAACGCCGTCACCACTCACTGTCTCTTTCACTCTCTCTCTCTCTTTCTTTTTGTCACTCTCCCTTTCTTTCTCTCTCTCTCTCTCTCTCTCTCTCTCTCTTATTTCCTCTCTGACCTCCTCTCTCGCTTTGTCACTTCTTTGAGGTAAGTGTGACGCACACAACAGGTACGTACAAAAACAAAAAGTCAGTGTATTAATATTAGTTTCAAAGTTTGGTCCAAAGCCAGCAATTTCGTGTTCGCGCCGTAAGTCGAAGTAATCGACTAGTATTTTATTTTAATCGATCTGCTCCTGAAGAATGAAAATCAAAGTCGACCTCTGCGGAATTGGAACTCAGTACGTAAAAACGGACGAAATGCCGGAAAGTACTTTGTCCTGCGCGTTAACGCTTCTGTTAGCTCGCTGCCATGGTAATAATACTTAATATTAACAATATTTAATATTGTTAATGACTACTGATTTGGAAGATTTACAACGTATATAGATACATACATACATACATACATACATACATATTTGTCCCGTTGATCGTATCAACTGAAACACAGATATAAATATCTCTTTGAAAACCTAAGAAAATGAGGATATCTATGGACAACAGCTTCTAAACATCCAGCTTCTAAACGTCCAGCTTCTAAACGTCCAGTTTCTATATCCAGATTATGAATTCATATTCATACCAATAATAATTGGAGCACTAGTTTTTTTAGTAAATGCTTAAAGGAGAATCTGAATAAACTGGGATTTTCAGAAAGAGAAATCAACTGGCTAATTCGTACATTACAAGTGCAATCTGTGAGTGGAACAATAAAAATATGCAAGACTTTTCTCAAGTTCAAAATGTGAATTTGTCTGTGTTAATTACATCCCAGAGATGGAGCCTTGTATCTTTGTTGGAAACCGCCTCCCTCTGCAGTGGAAGATTTATAATGATTAAAAAATAGAAGAGACATACCTACGCACATACATACAACTTACACACACACCTACACACACACACATAAGGGAGTGCTGAAATGTCCCTAGGAGGATCAGATAATTATGATTTTATTCAACATATTCCCCTTCTTAGATTCATATACGAATTGCAGCGGTCCTTCAGTCTTCCTGAGTCCTGTAAAAGAACTTGGGTCTGGTCCTCCAACCGGGCTTCTTGCGATACACTTAAGCCAGGAACTTTTCAGCACCCCTAGCATATGCATGAATACATGCATGCATGCATCCATGCATCCATCCATTCATCCATCCATCCATACATCCATCCATCCATCCATCCATCCATTCATCCATACATACATACATACACACATATATGCATACGTGCATGTGTACGGGTATACGTGAAGAAAACCTGAAGGGAGTACATGTCAGAGATAAATGTTTGTGAACAACACAATCTGTATTTGATACAGTTTTGCCTAATATCTAGCTCGATTTACAATTTGGGGATGAAAGGAGCTTGGAATAGCCCCGAATATATATATATCCATAATCAGGCATCAAAGCAGGAATCTCCTGGAAACTGGGTGTGGCCACAGATAAATGGTTCACGATTCCATGTTGGTCATAATCAGCATGGAGGTAATTGCTTGGTGTAATATACTAGCTCCCACTAACCTCTTTCTCTTTCTCTCTCTCTCTCTCTCTCTTGCCCACTTTCTATCTATCTATCTATTTATCTATCATTCTTTCTCTCTTGCTCTCTCTCACCCACTCTCTCATATAGTGTTATATAGAGTCAATTAAACACTTTGTGCAATGTATGTACACATGTGCGTTTATATATGTATGCATGCATATAAATCTTTGTATGTATGTATGTATGTATGTATGTATGTATGTATGTATGCCTGTATGTACGTCTGTGCATGTATGTGTGAATGTATGTATGTTTCTGTATGGATGTATGTATGAATGCATATGTCAGTATGTATATGTGGTTGTATATATGCATTTGCATGCATGTCTGTTTATGTACGTGTATGCGCGTTTGTATGCACGCATGATTGCATGTGTGCATTTATATATATATATATATATATGAGTGTACTTGTGTGTGTATATGCATGTATTTATATATCTATGTGTCTTTGTATGTACATATGTATATACATAAATAAACAAATATACATACATATATATATATATATATATATATATAACGTGAGAGTGTTAGGGATTGGGGGTTCAACCCACTAAGGGATAGTATCTATCCAGTATACTTCTGGGAGGGTACCCAATTATTGCTACACTAGTGCTATACTAGGTGCAATATATATATATATATATATATATATATATACACATATTTTTTGTATGCATAATTCTCGTTTCATTTTTCAAATATCTCTCTTATAGAGAAACAATCTCAAAATCTTAAATTATTTTAATTGAGCTTGTGGGTGCGCGCGCGCGTGTGTATATACCACCCTCCATTCCTCCATCCATCCATCCATTTATACATAAGTGCTTACACACACACACACACACACACACACACACACACATATATATATATATATATATATATATATAAATATATATATATATATATATGTATGTATGTATGTATATATATATATATATATATGCATACAGATATATATATATATACTAGCAGAGGCACCCGGCGTTGCTCGGGAATGAAATTGTTGCTTATATACTTGAAGAAAAAAAGGCAAAATACCTCTCTCTCTCACTCACACTCTGTCTCTTACAAACACACACAAACATAAATGTATACAAACATATTTACAAAGACACACGTGTGTATGCGCGCGCATACGTGGGGGGTTCCACAATCGCCATTTATTTCAATTATTCTTGTGAGGATATTCACGTAAATCATTTTTTTCATTTAATCCCCATTTTAATTTTCGTAAAATTTTCCAAGTACCAATGAGGCTTTTTGGCACATCTTCAATTTTCCCCATTCGTGAGAGGCGCCCAGCCATCATTCATCTGAGAGTCCATCTACAGAATGTCCTCTCAAATTTCTATAGAGCATATTTTGCTTCTTTTTCTTCAAGTATATAAGCAACAATTTCATTCCCGAGCAA
>NC_142930.1:128495725-128508225 GCF_046866305.1 Octopus bimaculoides
CATGGTCTGTGTCCGTATACTGTGACCAAGGGAGTTTATTTCTAGCAGTTAAACGACAGAATAGAAGGAAATTTGTGATGGTCTGAGTTAGTAAATAGTAGTAGAAGGAAATCAAACATTTAAATGTGTTTAATATTGAGTGAAAGCAGAGAACTCGAACGTTTTAAGAAGGTCACTTCATCGGATAGCTAAAACGTTACCTAATTTTGAAGGATAGTCTTTGTGTGTGCGCGTGTGTGTCAGGGACAGAGAGACAGAGACAGAGAAAAAAGGGAGAAAAAACGGGTACAAAGGGCTTGGCTAAAGGTAACCACGGACAAGACGATTTCTTAACTTGCTTCAGTCATTTAGACTGCGGCCATGCTGGGGCTCCGACTCGATGAATTTAAGCAGAACGCATCGACAACAGTACTTACAATTTTTGAAACCTGGTACTTATTCTATCAGTTCCTTTTTTCCGAACCACTAGGTTACAGGGACGTATATACACCAGCATCGGTTGTCAAGCAAAGATGGAGGGCAAATACAAACACAAAGACGCGCACATGTGTGTACGAAGTCTGATCAATAAGTATCCGGACTGTTGCCAGAGTAACGAAGCTAATGCACGCAGAGTGAAGTCACTGGGCACAGATTAACCTTGACCTCTGTTGTGCATGCGCACTAAGTTTTAATGTTCTAGCTCACCTCCGCTGTTTACAGCAGTGCTTGGAAGGAAGGTGGGTAGTGTGTGATCGTTGCATTGACCATGACAGGGAAAGTTGTCATGGCGTTACCTGCAAAGAGACCGACGCAAAGTTGCAGAAAGCGTATGAAGGGGAATGTATGAGTCGCACACAAGTGTACGAGTGGTTCAGACGTTTCGAAGATGGCCGAAAAAATGTCGATATTGACGAACGTTCTGGAAGATCCGCAACCAATAGAACTGAGAAAACATCGTAGATGTGCGTGCAACTATGAGAGGAAATCGTCGAATAACCATCCGTGAGTTATCAGAAGATGTGTAGATTAGTTACGGTTCAGTTTAGTCCATTATCACTAAAGATTTGGGTATGAGACGCGGGTCTGTAAAGTTTGTGCCAAAACTGCTTTCAGCTGACCAAAAAGACACTCGGGTTTCAGTTGCACAAAATGTCCTGATTCTGTCGAGAACGATGAAAACTTTTTGAAAACCTTGCGTAGGCCTCTGCTCAACCTTGTCATGCTCAATTCGACGATCACACGCTACACACCTTCCTTCCAAGCACTGCTTAGCAGAGTTCAAGGTCAATCTGTGCCTAACGACTTCACTCTGCAAGCTTTAGCTTCAGTATTATAGCAACAATCTGGATATTTATTGATCAGACCATGTATACATAAGTGTGTGTGTGTGTACGTGCGTGTGTGTGTGCGTTTATGTGACTGTGTTTGCCCCTCCACCCACCATCGCTTGACAACCAATGTTGGTGTGTTTATGTCCTCGTAACTTAGCGGTTCGGCAAAAGAAACCGATAGAATAAGTATTAGGCTTACGAAGAATAAGTCCTGGAGTCGATTTGCTCGACTAACGGCGGTGCTCCAGCATGGCCGCAGTCAATTGACTGTAAGAAGTAAAAGAGTAAAAGAAAATATATATACGTACATATATATATATATATATATATATATACACGTACAAACGTGTCTACGTATGAGAAAGGGAGAGAGGGGAGAGGGGAGAGAGAGGAGAGAGAGAGAGAGAGAGAGAGAGAGAGGGGGGATGGAGGAGAGAAAGTGAGAGAAAGTGTGTAAGAACAAGGAACTATTATCTTTTCAGGACCTTTTTACATTGCTTGCAAGAAGGATACAGACAGAAGAAGGATATGGTGGGGGGAGTGGTGATGATGGACAATTACGGTGTCAAAAAGCAGAGAGACGATGTCGTTTTTACAGTGGACAAAAGCCTAACGTAAAGAAAATCTGATGGACGAGAATAAGAATAATAAAGAAATAAACCTGTACAATAGAAACCGCAAAGGAACTTTGATGTATGGCCGTGAAGTCATTTTAAGCAGAACATTTTAGTACAGAAGTTTCATTGCTTGTCCTCAACTGAGGCTGTTTGACACTGTTACAACACCGAAACAGTGCGTGTGCGTGTGTGTGTATGTCTATGTCTGTCAATGTGTAAGTCTGCATGTGTGTGTGTGTGTGTGCGTGTGTGTGTGTGTGTTTTAGTATGTCTGTGTGTGTGTATTTGGCTGTCTGTGTGTATGTCTGTATGTGTGTGTGTGTGTATTTGTCTGCGTTTATGTCTGTATGTGTGCGGGCGTGTGTGTGTATGAATGTGTATGTATTTGTCTGTATGTCTGTCTGTCTGTCTGTGTGTATGTCTGTATGTGTGCGCGCGTGTGTGTGTGTGTGAGTGTGTGTGTATTTGTCTATCTGTGTGTATGTCTGTATGTGTGCGTGTGTGTGTATTTGTCTGTCTGTCTGTGTGAATGTCTATGTGTGCGTGTTTGCTCCTTGTGTTGTTTGACGTTCACAGATTGTACTATAAACAAGAGTATTTTGAATTGTTATTTTAACAGGTAGTGCTGCACCTGAGATCAAAAGGAAGAAAAATAAAAAAAAAATTTAGTATTTATATTATTATTATTACCATTATTGTTATTATTATTATTATTATTATTATTATTATTATTATATGTAGTAGTATTAGTTATAGTAGTAGTAGTAGTAGTAGTAGTAGTAGTAGTAGTAGTAGTAGTAGTAGTAGTGGTGGTGGTGGTGGTGGTGGTGGTGGTAGTCGTGATGTTGGTGGTGGTGGTAGTAGTAGTAGTAGTAGTAGTAGTAGTAGTGGGGTGGGGTGGGGGTAGGGTTGTAGTAGTAGTAGTAGTAGTAGTAGTAGGGAATGGGAGAGCTGGAAGAATAGTAAGCATACCGGACAAAATACTTAGCGCCATTTCATCCGTGTTTACGTCCTGAGTTCTAATTCTGCCCAGGTCGACTTTGCCTTTCATGCTCTCGGATCGATAAAAATAAATACCAGTTGCGCACTGGTGTCGATGTAATCGACTTACCTCTTGCTCCGGAATTGCTGGCCTAGTGCCAAAATTGGGAACCATTATTGTTGTTGTTGTTGCTGTCGTTATGTCAACTTCATATGTATATGGAGAACTTTATGTTAACATCTGCTGGGCAGCTAATTTCCACAACTGTGCACAGTTTCTCTTCTCTATCCCAAATATCATATCAGGTTTATGTATGTATGTATGTATGTATGTATGTATGTATGTATGCATGTACGTATAAATGTAGGCATTAATTTAAAGACTTCTCTGTTAAACGAAAAACGAAATAGAATGAAACACACTAAAGTTGACACCATGCCATATCTGATATTGCAATAGCTCTTAAGACATGTACCCGTTCATACCTCTAAACATATCGTTATGGCTTCGAAGTACATTTGACTAGCACGCAAGGAAAACAAAAATGAAAAGGTTATGTGATTTTAATAATAAATATCTGCATTATATTAACGAATTTGTCTGTTGTTAATACCATATAATACGACTATAGACACATCTTCAAATATTTATATCGAAATATATTTTGATCTAAACGTAACTAATTACTTTGTGTTGATTAAAAAATTGCTCTTGTTGAGATCCGCATTTTTTTTTCTCTCTTATCCAGTTACGTACGTTGTAACACCGTTACAGGATACCAACGAAGATAACAGGAGATTTTTCAGTTACTTTCATCAGGTAAGAACTGGATTAAACATGAGTTAAGGCGATTATGTTTTCCTAAGGGCATTAATTGCGTAGAAGAAGGCAAATGTGTCTTCAATGTTTAGTGTAAACCAAGTCGTAGAATAAATCAGAAACGTAACCATTATTCCAGCCAGCAGCTTCTTGACGTCATTCATGTTCAAAATATCTAAATCGAAAATCTAAAAGTGCTTCCTCTGCTACGATGCAAATTAATCTGACATAAGTTGCCATGGCTAATGAATATTCCTCTGAGTACAGTCCCGCCTCCTCCTCCTCCTCCTCCGCATCATCATCATCATCATCATCATCATCATCATCATCATCATCATCGTCGTCGTCGTCGTCGTCGTCGTCGTCATCATCATCATCATTACTACCTCGGTCGTAAGACTTGTAGGGACGCCTACTCACACATGCGCGCGCACACTCACACACTCATATATATACATATATACATAGAGAGAAAGTGGGGGAGGGAGGGAGATAGAGACAGAGTGAGAGCGTGAGTTTGCAATATCTTATTGAAATTGATTGAGACAAACACTTTGCTCACCATAAACAGAGAGAGAGAAATAGAGAGAGAGAGAGAGAGAGAGAGAGAGAGAGAGAGAGTGAGAGAGCAATCAAGGTCATTTGACATACCTTAATGCTTTTTACCTCTATCAAACAGACACACACACACACGCTCACTCTATCTCTCTCTCTCTTTCTCTCGCGCTCCCCTATTTTTCTGCTCACACCGCTAAAATTTTAATTCCCTATCAGTTACACTTTGTCAAAGAAGTACAGAAACCCATTTTGTGACACATTCCCTTTTTTTTACAGATTTCCTCACCATTTCACCTGCCACTTTATATACATAAAACGAGGGTTCGTAATCGATTACTCTATCACTTGTAATTACAAGTTAGTTTTCAACTAGAATAAAAACAAAATTCTTCACGGTGCCAAAAGATCTCGGAGACAAAACGCCTGATGCCAATTAAACCAGCAACGCCAAACAGGCAAAGCCAGATCAGCGGCATTAAGACGTCTCATACGATTAATATATTCTACTCATGAGCATTTGTTTTCATTCGTTAAGAATACTATTCTTCAGTAATATTATTCTAGGACTTTAGAATAGGATGCATCCTTCGTTTTTTAAGACGTTAGAGTTTTAAGTGAGATCAGATTGTCCTTTTGGAGTCTGTTGAAGCTCTCTAGTTTGGCTTATTAAAATATCTTATCTTGAATAAGGTTCAAAAAAGTTTATGAGTAAAATTTCTCAGATAGAGTTTTGCAGATATAGGTAAAGACTAAAAATAAACTGATAGCTTGAAGCAATATAAAAAAATCAGTAATAATTTTCTTCTAGAATTAGAAAAAAATACTAAAATAAAATTTATAGTAAATAGATTTTAACTATAAGCCGCGAAAAGGAATTGGTCATCAGTGAGTAAGCAACCCAATTCCATCACAATTGGCATCCTTGATTGGTGCCAGTTCGTTTCGTGGGAGTCGACGTAAATATTTCAAACAAATAAGGCCTTCTCTAAGATTTTTATATTGGTTTATTTTCAAAAGTCTACATTAATACACGTGATAGAATTGATATAAAAAGGCAGAAATGATCTACTAAAATGCAGATATTTTGGATATCGATTTATGATGAGTATATTAATTCCTGTATTTATTTATAATGGATTTTATATTTGTGTGAGTGTGTATGTGTGTCTGTACATGCATGAAAGTCTCTTCTAATTTTTAATTATTATAAATCTTTCACTGAGGAGGGTGCCAGTTTCCAACAAAGATACAAGGCTCCATCTTTGGGATGTAGTTAACACAGAAAAATTCACATTTGGAACTTTAAAAAAGTCTTGCACATTTTTACTGTTCCACTCACGGACTGCACTTGTAATGTACGATTTCTCTTTTTGAAAATCCCAGTTTATCCAGATTCTCCTTTAAGCATTTACTAACAGAACCTAGCGCTCCGATTATTATTGGTACGAACATGAATTCATAGTCTGGATATAGAAACTGGAGGTTTCGAAGCAGTTGTCTATAGTTATAATCATTTTCTTAGATTTTCGAAGAGATATTTATATCTGCAGGGCAGTTATGTATGTATGCATATATGTTTGTATGTGTGTATGTATGTATGTATGTATGTATGTATGTATGTATGTATGTATGTATGTAAGTTCGTATGTATGTATGTAAGTAAACTCCTGCTATCTGAGGGGTACGTGTCCGAGTACTGTAGCAGTCTGCTGACAACTTTTTCCGTCTCTTAAGGATAAAATAGTCTATATTTCTGGTGTTTTCACCAGAGGTTATTATATGCATAGGCGACTGCAGGTCTTCCATAAACAACCTTATCCGGACTTGTGGATCAGGAATAAAAACTTCCGAGTAGCATCTTACATAGGCTCAACCTTGTACACACACACACACACACACACACACACACACACACACATACATACACACACGCATGCACAAACACACACACGCACAATCGTACGCGCACGTATTCATATTTAGATATGTGTATATATGTGTGTGTATGAGAGAATGTATGTATGTGTGTGCTTGAATATAGAATATCTATATGTAAATATATTTATATACACATATATGCACACAAACGCATATCTGCTAGTGAATGTCATATCAACCTATTCATATCGATGTATATGTACGTGTGTGTGTGCTTGTTTGTGTGTGTGCTTGTTTGTGTGTGTGCTTGTTTGTGTGTATGTAATTAGTATATCGTTTAATGTACACAGTATTTAAATATGAGTTGCAAATATATATGTATATATATATATATATATATATATATATATGTGTGTGTGTGTGTGTGTGTGTGTGTGTGTGTGTGTGTGTGTGTGTGTGTGTGTGTGCGTGTATATATTCATATATGTATATATCGAGATATATGTGCTTTCAATATGCACGCGCATACACACATAAAGAGCGATATATGTGTGCATATGAGTGTATGTATATATGTAGGGTATAGATATGTACGTACGCAGGTGAATGTTTATATGTGAACGCATTTTGGAAGTGGTAACTAGCCATCATAAATAAACATCACGTTTCGATGCTGTTGTAAAACTATCAACTTCGAAGAGCCGAGGGAAAGAAGCACATAGCTGCACCGAAGAGAAATGCAATTATGTTTTTAAAGATAACACTTTTTAACTCTGTATATACTTATATATATATATATATATATATATATATATATATATATATATATATATATATATATATATATATAGTTATATTTATATTTATATATATATAAAATATATATAAATATATGCATTTATACATACATATATCTACATACCTACTTATACATGTATATATACATGCATATATGGGTACAGGACATCAAATAATCGTAGACACAATGGGAAACGAAAACATAAAACAAAAACATAGAAAACGAACTTTTTTAAACAACAAAAAAAACCCCAAACAAACAGCGAAACGAGACATGCAACATAAAGACCCTTCCCTTCATCGGTTGTCCCCTGTTTCATCTACTCCGCATTTCGAAGGTAAGGACAATACGCGACTTCGTTAAAACAGTCCTTCCTGCAAAGCAAATTAAATGAAATTTTGGATTTTTTGCGGAGGCCGAAAGTGGTAACAAAAACAAGACAGTGAGAACAAGACAGTAAAAACAAACGGTGAGGGCTGTTAAGCCGAGACGATGTGAAGATTATGAACGCTAGAAAAACGAGCTTTGAGAAGAGACACGTAAAAGCACGTCTTATATTTAGGAAGGAAGTGGAAGAAAGAAAGATAGTTGGCCTTTCGTCACGTGTCAGCAATGAGAGAATCAAGGAGGCACAATGGCTTAGTGTTTAGGGAAGTGGACTTGCGATCGTGGGATCGTGGTTTCGATTCCCAGACCAGGCGTTGTGAGTGTGTATTGAGCGAAAACACCTAAAGCTCCACGAAGCTCCAACAAGGAGTGGTGGTGACCCCTGCTGTATTCTTTCACTACAACTTTCTCTCACTCTTTCTTCCTGTTTCTGTTGTACCTGTATTTCAAAGGGCCAGCCTCGTCACACCCTGTGTCACACTGAAGTTCCCCCGAGAACTACGTTAAGTGTACACGTGCTTGTGGAGTGCTCAGCCACTTGCACGTTAATTTCACGAGCAGCTGCTCCGTTGATCAGATCAACTGGAACACCCTCGTCGTCGCAACCGACGGGAGTGCCACGATATATACTCTGTAGTATTAGATTTCTTCTAGATCAGTTGAATAATTGTATCACGGTATGAAGGTTGGTCTAGTCTTTGGTGGTGGTGTCTGGTTGACTTGATGAATGAAAATGTTTCTTGGGCCGCGTATAGAGGTAACTGAGCAACATCCGCGAACATTTAACATAATTTTTTATTATCGCACATAAAAACAAACTGCGTTGGACTTTTGCAATAAACAACAACAATTATTACATACTGTGAGGGGAATACTGCTTGGAGTTTACAGCAAGTTATTGGTACGTCAACCTGCAGCTTGCCCTACATAACTAGAAACAATTGTGCCATATTCGTGCGGCAGAAGTTCTTGTTATTTTTCTGTGCCATCTGTCTTAGCCGCCTTCCCAAGTCGTCTGGCAGGTAAACATATGCGCCTAAAGGAGACCGGAATTAAGATTCTAGAATGGTTGAGAAAAACCTGTCCATGCCATATCTTCACACTGATTGGTCGGTTAAAGAGCGATCGCGTGAAACTATGGTGGTTTGCTCGTGATGTCTAACCGCATATTCCGGGATTAGGATTCGGATCATTGCTGCAATTGCATCAGTTTCAGTGTAACAGTTCTATCGATGTGGATCCATATTTTGTATGGAATGTAAATTGCTCTACCAACCTCTTACTAGTTTTACTAGTAGTGTGAAATTTCAAGTCATATATCACTGATGACCCACTACGAAGATATGCTACCGAGTGGCTGATATATTGAAGAGGGAAGCAACAGATGCAAGGTTTAAATTTCATAGTATACACTTACTTTACTTTATGTTCTAAATGAGAGTTCTATCGGGTTGCAGTTTTGAGAGCATTTACGAGCACAGTTATGTGTAAAGAAGGGAAGGGCGAGGGGAAGAGAAGGAAAGAGGAGGAGAGGAGGGGGAGAAGGCGAGAGATGCAGAAGGAGTTAAGAAAATAGGGAAAGATGGAAGGAGGGAGAGAGAGGAAAACGAAAAAGGAGACTAGGTAGGAGGGGGAGAGATAGGGGAGGAGGGTGAAAAGATGAGAGAGAGGGACGTAGGAAAAAGATGTGAGAGGACGAGGGAGGGAGAGAAGGAAAGAGGAGAAGGAGGGGAGGGAGAAGGTGAGAGATGCAGAAGGAGAGAAGAAAACAGGGGAAGACGAAAGAAGGGAGAGAGGGGAAAAGGAAAAGAGGAAAGTAGGTGAGAGGAGGAAAGAGAGAGAGAGAGAGTAGGATGGTGAAAATATGAAAGGGAGAGAGAGAGGAAAGTAGGGAAATGATGTGAGAGGATGAGGGAGGGAGAGAAGGAAAGAGAAAGGGAAGACGAGAGGGGTAGAGGGCATATTCATGCTCGTTGTTGAACGAAATCACAAAGCTATGTCCACACCTGGTACTTTGCTGCCGGGTATTAGTTTAGTATGCAAAACACTATAATCTTCATTTTAACTATTTTGCGATAATTCATGCAACACGCCGTGGTGATAGCACTGCATCCACACTGCTGGTTATCAACCAGCTACCCGGTACCCGACTACGACTAATGCAGGCCACCCCCTTTGTGTGTAACAAGATAGTTCAGGGCACTATTCTATTGTGCGGAACGGTCTTAAGCGACTCGAAATCGTTCACCGGTCGTTATATCACCAATTTCAAATAAAGTATATGTAAAAGAAGTAAGAAATCTTTCTAATATCAAAGGTGCAAGGGTGGCTGGATGGTTAGAAGTTTCTTACTCAACCACATGGTTCCTGTTTCAGTCCCATTGCGTGGCACTTTGGGCAAGTGTTTTCTACTATAGCCTCGAGCAGACCAAAGCTTTGTGAATGGATTTGCTGGACAGAAACTGAAAGAAAGTACTGTTACTACCGCTACTACTACTGCTTCTGCTGCTACTACTACTACTACTACTACTACTACTACTACTACTACTACTACTACTGCTGCTGCTGCTGCTGCTATGCTGACACCCTAACCACTAAGCCACGCGCCTCCACTAAATGTGGAATATACAAAGATATATATGTAAAATGGAAATTGAAATATATGGTATAATGACAGAATATATCATCATCAGCAGCAGCAGTATCACTACCACCCCCACCACCACTCCAATCATCACCACCACCACCACTACCATCATCATCACCACCACTACTATCATCATCATCAACAGCAACAACAACCCAGGGCGCTACTGACTCGTATCCTAGAACTCACGAGACCGCCTACTCGGTTTCCTTGGCCTATAAATGACCGATATCACATTACCCAATGAACGGGACGCTTGTATAAACACAGGGTCGCTAATTTACAGCTGAGTATACTGGAGTAATGTGAAATGACGAGTCTTGCGCAGGAAAGCAACGCATGCATGATCCGCGGGAATTAACGCATCGCATGATTCGGAAATCGAAACTAGGACCTTGCGATCATGAGTAAAACACCCTAATCACTAAACTAAATGACTTCACCATTGAATGTACGCATTTTAAATAATAAATAGTTTATGGGAAACGGTTCATAAAAGAATTAAGGAAATTCTAGAATATTTGGGTCTGGTCTATGAAACAAGATCACTGACGATAATAAGACATCCCCGTCTCACTCCAGATTTTACTACTAAAATTTTCGACAATCTCCCATTGTGTACCACTTAAGAATGGGCGTCTTAGTACAGCTGTTGAATGATATTAATGGTGTGCATTGAGGGATTCCATGATGGTGAAGTAAACACCCAAATCTCTTTCCTGTCAACACTCTCGAAAGCTGAGTGTATATACTGGAAAAACAGGAGTTTCTGAGAACGTGAAAATAAATTTGGCATTTTTTCATATAAATAAGATGAGTGAGGAATTTTTAAACGGAAATTGCAATATGCATATGGTAACGCAACGTTTAGAAATGAACAGTGTATTTTAAAATGATTAAACCTTGTTCCCAAGGGACCAGATATATATAGATATGAGTGTGGTGTATCTTCTTTTATAATTTCTTAAGGGGTTGCGTTATACTAGGATAAACAACTTCCTGTAATTTATCTCAATTTATAGTACCGACTACTTAGATTTTTTTTCTTTTCTTTACAATCTTGCTTGTGATAATATACATATGTATACACACACATATATGCTTATGTGTGTATATATATATATATATATATATATATATATATATATACCAACCATACTAGCCAAACACATATACAAAACTGGAGATGAAGAAAAAAGTTGGTCATTCTCCTAAAATTCTGTATAAATACTTAAATATGATTTCTGATGAAGTCTTCACTAAGCAATACACGCTTTCTCCTCTCAAATACTGATCGCAAATTCTTTCTGTATATATGCTTAGATACAATCATGAATTTTGATGAACTTATAAATAATTATGAATTTATTTTACTACCTATTTAGAACACTTTTATGTTAACTATTTAAACACAAAGCCACATTTAATATTTATACCCGCATATGAACACACCAAACACACATATGCATATACATACATGCATTCATGCATACATACATACATACAGGCAGACAGACAGAAAGGCAGGTAGAGGGAAAGGGTGTGCAATGCGAAGAGAGAAAAGTAGCCGGCTTTAATCGTGTCATTGCCTTCATAACCGAATAGGATTATGAGATGTGCATGCAATTGCATGTGTGTAAGGTGGTGCGAGCATGTGTATTGCACGCGCGCGCGAATTAGAGACAGACAGTTGCATAAGCTTGTAGATGTAGAAATAGAATGATTTAAAGGGAGTGAAAGAGAGAGAGAGAGAGAGAGAGAGAGAGAGAGAGAGAAAGAAAGAGAGACGGACTGAAATTCAATATTGAGGGAGGAGATATTTTCTTCTTTCACCGCATTGTCCATATGCATATACACCCATATATATATATATATATATATATATATATATATATATATATATATATATATATATATATATATGTATGTATGTATGTATGTATGTATGTTTGTATGTATGTATGTATATATGCGTGTGTGTTGTGTGTGTGTGTGTGAGTATGTATATACATATATATATATATATATATATATATATATATATATATGTGGGGGGGGGGGGGTTATTCTTTTACTTGTTTCAGTCATTTGACTGCGGCCACACTGAAGTACCGCCTTTGGTCGCGCAAATCGAACTCAGAGCTTATTCTTTGTAAGCCTAGTACTTATTCTATCGGGCTCTTTTGCCGAACTGCTTGGTTATGGTTAACTGCTTGATTAACACACCAACATCGGTTACCAAGCGTTGTTGGGGGGGGGGGACAAACACAAACAAAAACATATGCACACACATACGTATATATATACGTATATACGACGGGCTTCCTCTGGTTTCGTCTACCAAATCCACTCATGAAGCTTTAGAAGACACTTGCCCAAAGTGCTACGCAGTGTGACTGAACTCAGGACCATGTGGTTGGTAAGCAAGCTACTTACCACACAGCCACTCCTGCGCCATTCTTGCAAATGCGTTCGTACTTATATGATTATTTTGTGATTC
>NC_142930.1:128513225-128530725 GCF_046866305.1 Octopus bimaculoides
ATATATATATATATATATATATATATATATATATATATATATATATATATATAATATATATATATATATATATATATATATATATATATATATATATATATATATATATATATATATATATATATATATATATATATATATATATATATAATATATATATATATATATATATATATATATATATATATATATATATATATATATATATATATATATATATATATATATACATATATATATGTATATAAATGGAACAAAAATGCAATAGAGGACAATAAAACATTTGCACACATAGACGATACAAAGGCGGAGAAGAGAAACAACAGTTAGAAGGACTTTGCAAAAAAAAGACGGGTCCTTCGTAGCTTTGTTTTCTCAGCCAAGTACCAGAAGTCACGACCGTTTCGGGCAGTTACACTTTGAAATGGTTCGATCTGATTGCCCCACAAAACAGTTGACACCTTTAAACCCAGGAACTTTACAGCACTCCCTCCCACGTATGTATACACACACACACACACACACACACACACACACACACATACACATGCGCGCGCACGCACACATACACACACACACACACACACATACATATGTGTGCCATTATTCAGTTTTATTTCAAGATGTCTTGCCAATAGAGCAAGAGTTAGTTTCTAACCTAGATTCAAGGCTCCTTCACTGGAATTTCAACATCAACAACAGAGTAGTTTGGTTGTATGTATGTATGTATGTATGTATGTATGCATGTATGTATGTATGTATGTCTATGTGCAGATTTCTATGTTTTGCTTTATGTATGTATTCTTATGCATATAGTTGCATATCTAGGTATGTTCATGTATATTTAAATGATAAATGTCTGGAAGCTTTTACAGATTTTTACAGTTCCAGTCATAGATTGGATCTATAGTCTTCGAATTAGCTTTCTCCTTTCTGGTGCTGAGAAGCCTGTCTCAGAATTGGTATTTAGGCAGTGTGTTACATATCCCAGGGCCCCAATAATTACAGGTATGCACGAAGGTTCGTAAATAAAATAATTAAGCGATCAATCAACCTATGGTGAATGCAATTTCCAGCAAAATTCCATGTTTAATGCAAGGGAGATAATAAAAAATATTCTTGAAAGTTATCTCCGTGCTCTGTGTATTTCGAAATCCCATTCAGTCTTGTGTTAATCCCGTCTATTCACATCCTAAATGGAGAGAAGTACGAAGACTTTCGTGAGGTACGCTCGAACAATTGTGAATATCTCTTTGTATGAGAGCATTGGTAGCTTTTTGAAACCTCAAACAAAGTACATGTGTGCGTGTATGTCTGTATGTGTGTGAGTGAGTGTCTGTACGTGTATGTATCTATGCATGTATGTAAATGTGTGTATGTATGCATGTGTGAATGCATGTACATTCAAGCATGAATACACATGCATACATATTCGTACATACATACATTCACACGACACGCACGCATTTACATATGTGTGCATGTGCCAGTGTATGTATGTTGCACTCTGCGTACATTTTGAATGCCATTTCTTACGCCTTGTTAATTGTATGTGCGATGTATGTGTTTATATGTTCTCATATATGTGTTTTTGCAGGCGCACGCGCGCGTGTGTGTGTTGACAAATATATCACCGTATGTCACACGCTTTTTTTTCGCTGTCATTGTTATTGTTGTCATCGTTGTTGATATTACTGCTGATACTGCAACGACAATCATTGCTGCACCGCTGCCGTCGAAGTTACAGCTGCTGCTGCTGCTGCTGCCGCTGGTGCCGCTGGTGCTGGTGGTGTTGTTGAAATGCCTCTGACGCTAATACAATTAAAAGTCTTTTTACTTGATTGGCAGATCAAAGGCGGGAAATAAAACAGAACAATAAATAAATAAATAAATAAATAATGAATGAACGAATGAATGAATGAATGAATGAATGCTAAGAAGAAAATGACATTTTAAGAATAACTACACCAGCACATCCATACACGTGCTTCCAAATGCGTGTGTGTACGTGTATATATATATTTGTATATATATATATATATATATATATATATATATATATATATATATATATATATATATATAAATACATATGTGTGTGTGTGTTTGTGTGTGCGTATGTATATTTAAGTACACACATATACATAAACACACACAAGTACATACATATACATTTATACATGTATATTTATATTCCCACACGTACACATACGAATGCATGTGTGTATAGTGTGTGTGAGTAAGTATGTAAGTGTGTGTGTGTGTTTTGTATAGAGAGCGACAGACGGAGAAAGAGACTAGGGGTTACACATAGACAGTGAGACACATCCACACATCCTTAGAGAGTGACAGACAGACAGATGTAGAGAAATATACAGTGAGACGGAGGGGAAAGAGAAAACATATTCTTAAAGGAACGAAAGCAGAAAACGAATAACAAAAACTCAAAATAAATAAAATAGTAAAAACACAAAACGAGAATGGGAAAAGAACGCAAAAACCAAATAAAAGAAAACTCAATCAAGTAAATAAAGCAAAAAGAATAAGACAGCAGGAACTGAGTGGCCATCTTGTCTCATTTCCTTAGCTTGCATCTTTTTGTAATGGCGGCTGTTGGCTTTGTTTCGACTACAGACGTACGAACGTTCCATAGAAATATGGCTGCCGATAATCACGCATCTGACCAGCTGCATCTTCCGTTTCTTCCTCCTCGTCATTGCAAACAGTATATTGATAATGATGATGATGATGAGAGGATGGATGAAAAAGAAGAAGACGAGGGAGATTACACTGGTGGTGGTGGTGTCTGTGGCAGTGTTGTTTATTTGTTTGTTTGTTTGTTGCTGGATGTGGACGTTGCAAATGGTTAAGGCTTACTTTGCAAAAAAAAAAAAAGAAAATACAGAGACAGAAGAGAAAAAAAGAAAAGAAGTAGTGGGGGAGAAAGACTATATAATGAAAATCAACGTTAGGACACACGATATGCTCCGTTTCATTTCTCCGCCTTGACATCAAACCTCCATCCTGCGTAATCGTACCCCACGCCTCCACCACCGCCTCATCCGTAATTCTCTCACCTCCATCATTCTCTCTTCTCTATATGTGTTTTATGTTGTGTGTGTATATGTGAGCGTGTAGATGTGTGCATATATATTTTTCACTGTGTTTTTTACGTATGTGCATATGTATATTATGTTGTATGTATTCAGACCGAAAAATTTCGGTCTTTCTGTTATATTTTATTGGCCTTTTCTTTTGTTATTATTTTTCTTTTTCCTGTAAAAATCGTGCAATTGAAAATATACGTGCATATATGTATATGTAGCTAGGTACATGCGTGGCTATGTGGTCAGAAGCTTGCTTCCCAAGCACATGGTTTCGAGTTCACTCCCATTCCATAGCACCTTGGGCGAGTGTCTTCTATTATAGTCTTCTACCGTAGCCTCGGGCCAATCAAAGCCTTGTGAGTGGATTTGGTAGGCGGAAACTGAAAGAAGCCTATCGAATATATATATATATATATATATATATATATATATATATATATATATGTGTGTGTGTGTGTGTGTGTGTGTGTGTGTGTGTGTGTGTGTATGTGTGTGTGTGTGTGTGTGTGTGTGTGTGTCTGTGTTTGTCCCCTCATCATCACTTGACAACCGATGCTGCTGCGTTTACGTCCCTGTAACTTAACGGTTCGGCAAAAGAAACAGATAGAATAAGTACTAGGCTTACAAAAAATAAGTACTGAGGTCGATGTTTTCGACTCAAAGCGGTGCTCCAGCATGGTCGCAGTGAAATGACTGAAACGAATAAAAGAATAAAAGAAACCATAATGATATCCGTGGGGCAGCTGATGATGGGGGTACGTTGGATTGTTGGTATGGCTGTTTTTGTATATGTGGAATAGTGTTATAACACATCCTTTGATATATATATTACTGTACATCACCTGCTCTTTGATGCAACAACGTGTGTTAATTACAGAATAGAATCGGATAGATTCCTACTCGTGGCTTGCCGTGGAACTGAGAATATTTAAAAATTTGCCAAAGGCAATATAGGTTTCTGCAAAAGAATGAAATTAGCAGCTTGTATGCATAGATTTAAGTATTATTCTCCGTGAATTTCTTTCTGATTCGGGGAGAAAAAGCCTTAATTTCGAATTGCTTTCAAAAGTTATTAGCGCACAATATCAATAACACACACACACACACACACACACACACACACACACACACACACACACACAAATTCAGGCACACGATCAAACATTAATTTTTAAATAATATTGCTTTAAAACAGTACTTAAAGTATTACTTAATAAACAATGTAATTTCATGAGGATAGTTCTTAGAGTGACCTTGCGTCTATGAATTTTAAAGAGAACGAGAAATGAAATGCAGGGCGTTACCTTGTAGCAGTCATTTTTGCCCATGTCGCTCACACGATATTTCAAAAAGGTATAATGACAAGCGTTATTTTCATAATTTTCATATATTATTTTAATTTCAAGACTTATTCAAAGGACAAATAATTCAAGAGAAAACAGGATTACCAGCTGAATTATCGGAAATATGATGGCCAGAGTACAGGAATTACGGACTTTCCAGTTGAAATGTATTACGTTTATAATTTGAGTTCAATAACGTACCCCATCTCAGTGAATCAACATTAAACAACTTAACAGAACAGAGAAATCAGTTCCCAACACTATTTCTCCAAAGATTCGCTCATGAAGAGGTCCTAACCCCGAAATAGAGAAATATAGATAAAACTATCCACTATTTCTAATAACTTGCATTGTTTTGATGTTAAAAACACACACATTCTTACTGTATTTGTGTAACGTTGTTCGTTTTTTTCCGTCCTTGTTTTTGTATACATTCGCTGCTTTTCTCTAAGGAATCTAATGCTCTTAGCTTAGTTTTCCCTTGGGGCTGGACAGATTGGAGCAACATCGAGAATAACCAGCCGAAATTGCAAGGATAATCTGGATCTCGACTGAAGAAAGAAAACTCCGAATGACCCGTCCTTTTTTTCTTTGTATCGACTATCTGGATGTTTTGTTGTCCCTTACTTGTATCACCTTACTGTCTGGATGTTTTGCGTTCTCGTCTCATTCTGTATTATTTATATATATATATATATATGCGTGTGTGTGTGTGTGTGTGTGTGTGTGTGTGTGTGTGTGTGTGTGCATATATATATATATATATATATATATGTGTGTGTGTGTGTGTGTGTGTGTGTGTGTGTGTGTGTGTGTGTGTGTGTGCATATATATATATATATATATATATATATATATACACACATATATATATGTACATATATGTATATTATATATTATACATATATATGTGTGTATATATATATACATGCATATACTTATACATACACACACACACACATATATATATATATACTATATACAAAATATACACATATTTTGATAAACATTACATATATATATGAATGCATACACATACACATATATGTATAAATGTATCTGTGTGTATATGGGTGTGTGGGTGTCTGTGTCAGTGTGTGTGGTTGTATGTATGTCGTTTCAGTCAGCCAATGAAACCAAAGCATGTCTGTGCATTCGTGCGCACGTGCTAGCATTCTTACTGAAATATATGCATACATGCGTCTCTGCAAGTGTATATGCATGTGGCCATGCGTACGTCAGTACTTGCTTCCGATGGTCCAAGTATGCTTGTCATTTGTGCATACAACCGTTCATGCAAGTCTCCTAAGTCTCCTAGTATTCATGTCTAGGAGTATGGATGGTTCTAGATTATTCATCTGCTGTTGAGGTTTTAAATAGGATAGCATCTCAATTGTTTTCGTTCGTGTGCAGTTGGATGCTGCATAATACATGCACCATTGTCAGTCACTTGATATTGTTTTGTAGTTTTGACCATATCTTTTAAAGACACAAGAAATTAATTGGGTATTTGCGTGTGTTTGTATCTCTGGTACTACATGCAACACTTTCATTTTCAAACACACACGCATGCGCACACACTGATAAACAAACCTACACATATACACACCACATAATCACAGTCATACGTATTCGCGAGCGCACACACGCATGTCTGTATATGTGTGTGTGTTTGTTTGTACGTATATATATATATATATATATATATATATATATATATATATATATATATATATATATATATATATATATATATATATATATATATGTATGTGTGTGTGTGTGTGTGTGTGTGTGTGTGTGTGTGTGTGTGTGTGTATTTATGTATGTATACATTATAGATAGCTAGACTGACAGACAGGCAGACGGACTCATAGGCAGATAGACAGACATATAGACAAACAAACAGACAGACAGACAGACAGACTGACGGACGGACGGACGGACGGATGGACGGATAGATGAATAAATAGATAGATAGATAGATAGATAGATAGATAGATAGATAGAGAGAGAGAGAGAGAGAGAGAGAGACAGACAGACAGACAGACAGACAGACAGACAGACAGACAGGCGGACGGGCGGACGGACAGACGGACAGACGGACGGATAGGTGTAATATTTAGAACAAGAAAATTGCATCCCTAGCCACTAGGCCTCCACATACATACGTACGTAGATAAATACATACATACATACATACATACATACATACATACATACTCACATACATACATATTCGAAGATGATCTACAATCATTTTGGTAAAATAACCTGAAACGAAAAGAGGGATTTCAACCTCAATGCATCATGGTTAAATACAATTGAGAAAGAATACTATACCTACACTAATAGTAAAGCATACACAATTGATGCAGAAACCTTCGCTATAGCAGCAGGCAAACTGTAGAATGGGAAGGCACATGGAAGGGACCTAATAGTTGGATATTGGTACAAGAAGCTGACATTTTATAGAAACCAATTGATATGTATGTTCAAAAGGACTATGGAAGGTCAGACTGATATATCACATTGGCTTGCTACAGCAAAGACAAATCTTGTTGCCAAAAATGAAGTCACCAAGACAGCAGGGAAACTACAGGCCCATTGCTTGCCTAAACATTATGTACAAACTGTACACAAGTTGCCTCAACCAGTTCTTCCAAGACCACTGTGAGTTGAACAACATTGTGACTGATGAAGAAGCTGGTGGAAAGAAGAGAGTGTGGGGATGTACCGAGCAAATTTCAATAAGCAACGTTGTACTGTCTGAAGAAGGAAAACAACACAGAAACTTTGTGACAGTATGGCTTGACTATAAGAAGGTATTCGATTCTATTCTTCATTCATGGTTATTGAAGTGCCTACATCTGGCAAAGGTACCTACTACCTTAATTGCTACTATAGAGAAACTCACTAAGACATGGACAACTATTTTTACCCTCACAACTGAGAACAGAATGATTTTCTAATAGTATAGGCATTTCAAAGGGAATATTCCAGGGAGATAGTCTTTCTGTACTTCTTTTTATTTTGGCACTGAATCCATTATCATTCCTTCTGCAGAAAACAAATGGTTACATATTTGGATCTTCGACTGCTAAAAATACCAATGTAACTCATAATTTCTTTGTAGACGACCTGAAGATTTATGCTAAAGGTGTTAACAATGCCAAAAGACAAATGCAATTAATAACATTTTCAGCTGATATAGGCATGGAATTTGGCCAAATGAAATGTTCATATTTTGTTATAGAACGAGGTACGTCAGTCCCCCAAACCCCAAACCTATGCATCAACCGTCTCTCTATCTCCTCCATTCCACACAAAGAATATTATAAGTATCTAGGTATAGACAAAAATGTATCATATGAAGGCACTGTGAATAAAGATAGAGTGACCCGAGAATATTACACCAGATTTAGGAACATATGGCAGTCGGAACTCTCCTCTTACAACAAAACAATATCCCACAATGCATTTGCACTACCAGTGCTGATCCCAACATTTGATTGGTCTGTAGAGGAAACCTACTCCATAGATATCAACTGCAAAATTTTGACAACAACTGGAAACCTCCACAAAAACAGTGATGCTGACAGGCACTACCTAAGAAGAAATGATGATGGTAGGAGCCTTCGAGTGCCATATGGTATCACTCAGGCAGCAGCTGCTAAACAACATCAACAAAAATAAATATATAAATGCAGTGCTGAAAAAGGAAATGAGCTACAATGTATGAGCAACATTGTACGAGCTCCTCAAGAAGCACTCACTTCCTGGTGGTCTCTTATACAGCCCCAAAACGGCTGGTCTCTCTTACCTCAGAGAAGACCTGGATGGAAAGCACTCAGCATACAAAAAAAAAAGAAAAAACAGACTATGAAAAATAAGCTAAGAGCATTACATTCCTTGGAAGAAAGCAGCGAATGTATACGAAAGCAAGAGCAGAAAAAAAACGGAGAAATGTTACACAAATACAAATAACAGGACATAACAATAGGTGTCTTTCGACTAAGAACGAATTAAATTAAGATAGCGTGTGTAGAAGAAAAGCCTTACGGCAGGGACATAAGATTTAATAGGCACAGGAAGGAATATAAATGTTGCACGGACAGCAGTCGAACCAAGAAAGAAAGATCAGGCCTGGTGAACACCGGTCACGTGGGGAGAGAAGAGAGAGAGGTAGAGGCAGAGGAATATAAGAATTAAGGAGGGGCGAGGAAAAGTGAAGGAGACACAATGAAGTGAAAGAGGTAAAGTGAGCATGATGAGAAAGCCAGGAAATGTGAGAGGGGGAACGAAAGAACGAAGAGTGGAATGAACGAAGTGTGAAAAGGCTGATAGAAAGAAGGAAAGAATGAAAGAATAGAAAGAATAATAGAGGCGTACAAAATTTAGATATATATATACTTACATATAAGAGACCAAAGTGTACGTATACCGCTATATTTTATATATAAAAAAATACAAAAATGGGACAAGTACGCAAAATGTCTAGACAGTTATGTGAAACAGAAAAGGGAGAGCAAAATATAGAGACAGACGATACAAGGAAAACAAGAACGGATCATTCGGAGTTTTCTATCCTCAGTCGAGTTCCAGATTATCTTTGCAATTTCGGCTGGTTATACTCGAGATTGCTCCAATCGAGCCAGCCCCAAGGAAAAAATAAGCTAAGAGCATCACATTCCTTGGAAAAAAGCAGCTAAAGTATACGAAAACGAGACGGAAAAACATATAATATATATATATATATATATATATATAGTTGGAATTTACAAAAAATAAACAAAACAAAAGACGGAGACGGGTGTGTAAACAACGAAAAGATGTACTTGTTTAACGCTCGGGAATTGATAAAGTCTTTTACGTTTCCAGCCTATGCTCTTCAACAGAAAGGAACACCGAAATAAACAGAGAGAAAAAAAATTAGGGGCTAGCGATCAATCATGGCGAATGCTACACACACATACACGCGTACAAACATAGGCTCATATATACATATGTAAACACCCATCTGTGAATATAATAAAATTCTCGCTTTCTTTCTGTATAATTTTCTCTCATATCTATCCGTACTGATATTTGCATATTTCAGTGTATTGACTATTATTTAAATAAATATATTTAGTAGTGAATCATATTATAGAGAGCAATGAAACTATAAAAGAAATATGTACATATATCAAAATGCATATATATATACAAAACATACACATATATATACATACAAAGATGGACAAACATACACATCCATGCATATATATATATATATATATATATATATATATATATATATATATATATAAAATAAGAAAAACAACAAAGAAAAAACACAAGAAGAAAAAACAACAACGTGAGGACGTGGTACATGCAGAGTATTAACAGACGCTGAGTGAAGGGAAAAAAGGTAGTCTTACGTTTCGAGTAAAGTACTTCTTCATAAACAGGAGACAGAGGAATGTCCAGGAGAAAACTAAGACGGAGGAAAAAATCGCCAACAATTAACATGTGGTTACATTTTGAGTGTATGTGTATGTATGTGTATGTGTATGTATGTATATATATATATATATATACAAGTGGGACAATGTACGAAAAAAACAGACGAGGACAGGTGGTGTAAACAACAAAAGGATGTATTAGTTTGACGCTCGGGAATACAGAAAGTCTTTAACGTTTCGAGCTACGCTCTTCAACAGAAAGAATACAGAGAAAACAAGGAGAAAAACACGGAGAAAAAAATTGAATGGTGTTTGGTCAGCGATTAATCATGACGTCTTGTATATATACAAGCATGTATATATACGCATCTATATATCAAAGGGTTTCAAACAAGCAGAGAAAGACAGACAAATAGTTAGAAAGAAAAATAATTAGATCGATATGTTGTCGTCCAAAGATCAACAGATAAATATACTCAAGACAAAATCAAAACTGAACAGAATCATGCTTGAAAATGCCATTTCCAAAGAAGGAACATAAATCCAGATTAGTTGAAAGAACAAATAAGCCATATTGTGTGTGTGACACATAAACAATATATACATACATATATACATATATATATATATATGTGTGTGTGTGTCCGCGCGTATATATATATTATATATGTATACATATATATATATATATATATATATATATATATATATATATATATATATATATATATATATATGTATATATATATACACATATATATATATTTGTATATATATATATATATATATATATATATATATATATATATATATATATATATATATATATATATATATATATATATATATATACATATATATGCATATATATATATGTATATATATACATATGTATATATATACATATATGTATGTATATATATATATATATATATATATATATATATATATATATATATATATATATATATATATATATATATATATATATATATATATGCATATGTAATATGTGTATATGCATATACATATGTACATATTTGAGTTAGGTGACAGCGAGTGTAATATATGAAAGTGAGTGTCAATACGAATAATCAATATGAAATGACGAAAAAAAAAACAACAGAAATAAATTAAGGTTTTTGTTGACAGAATTGTCAATGGTGTTCATAGAATTGGTTCGATGTTTTCGAAGAAATAGAACAGAGCTCTATTGACGTCTTAATCTTCAGATCTCCAAGAATATTCAGATTAATACTAAATTATACAGAATTAGAATGCGGCCAATATTGGGCGATATTGAAGACAAGCGGCTTAGTGGTTAGTATGTCTAACTTTCGATCTCCATTGTAATATCAGACGTTTTCGATTCCCGAAAGAAGGGGGGGGGGACCTTGTGATCTTGTCCAAAACAGTTCATTTCTCGTTGCTCTACTTCCCTCAGCTGTGAAATGGGTTACTTTGCGATATACTGACGTCCTGCTTAGCAGGATCGTTGATTCAGCTCGGTCACTAATACGACATAGAAACTGGTGACTGATCATGAGAGTCCCACGGGTCGAAACTGTAATGGCCATGTATTGATGATGATCATCATCATCATGGTGATCACGCTGATGATGATCATGGTCGTGATGATCATGATGGTGATGATGATCATGATGAGAACGGTGATGATGACAACGACGATGACGGCAATGATGATGATGAGGGGGAGAAGGAGGAATATTAGATAAAGTTGTAGTTGTAATGTATTACAGTTGGGAGTTATTAAAAGGCTGTCCGTCACAGGATATCAGATAGTATTACAGTATTGACTGTCTTAGATGACGCGTTTAAACAACAAGGAGTAACAACAAAGAAATCAAAATTGGCCCTTTCTGTTTCCAGTAAAGACAGTAAGTAAATGCAACGCAGAAACGTAAATATAGAACAGTTGTTACCAAAACTCTACAAGGTGGTAATAGCTCTAAGTTACATGTAAAGTTGAAGAGTGTGTTCCTGTTGGCAAGCCATATTGCATTCACCGAACAAGGACCTGTTTCTACGACATGATCTCATACGAAAAGAATCTGAGATGAACGTTGGGTTCTCTGTCCTGTGCAAAGGCAATATTGAGTAGACACTTGAAAAGAAGAACGTGAAATATTAGGATCTTAGGGAATGATATGCGATGTAAGGGGGACCCTATAATGGTGTTTTGAACAGAAGTGAGACGTCGTAGATTTGTAATTCGATCCACTGTCCTACCTCGTACGCGTTATCTTTACCAAGGACAGCAGAACAGTGATTCGTGAACTGATGGATTAAGCAGGAAATGTATCACCAAGGATATAGCTGAGGTAAGTGACATAAAAGAAAGAGAAAATGCGAAGCAAAGCTAAGATATTTAGAAATATGAACATTGAAAACGTCTTACCTCTGCTAAATCAACACAAGTAATACTGATCAACTTGGTACCGGTTTCGAAATTAGCGCCAAATAGGTGCATGTTTCTCTTCAGTCAAAGTCTACCAGCTAACTAGAACTTAAATTTTCCCTCACCATGCCTGCAAAAGTCTATGTATATATATATATGTGTGTGTATGTATATATATATATATATATATATATATATATATATATATATATATATATATATATATATATATATATATATATATATATATATATATATATATATACATATGCTACATTCATATATTCCATTTTCCATCTTGTGTTTCATTTGCCATATATATATATATATATATATATATGTACATACATACATACGTAGTATTAAAGAATTTGGTGGGAATCTGCATATGCATACGTACATATATACCTATATGTATGTACGTATGCATGTATGCATGACTGCACGTGTGTTCGAGTATAAATATACGTGTATCCGCGAGATTAATATTGTTTACAATTTTTTTGAATAGCTCAAATCCATTTAATGGATCTTTATTAAAGTCCGAAGCTTATTCTACTCCAAATGGATAAATCCAAAGTGATTTTTACTCCATAAGTCACTGAAAACATTACTACACACCAAAGTTTGTTCAGGGAAGAACTTTTTCTGCAACCAAATACACCACAATACAGAATTTTATAACTTATAATCATACATATATATATATATATATATATATATATATATATATATATATATATATATATACATACATATTTATAGTCATGTATACCTTTTTACATACATACATACATAGCAGCTTTGGTATTTACAATCATGCGTATAGTCATACAAATATACGTACATTCATATGCCGACACGTAAATTCGTACATACGTTTATGCATGCACATTTTTACACATTCACATAGCCATACATAGTTAACCTTATCATACAGCCTGCGCACATATGTCTGTGTTTATATGTAAATATATATATATATATATATGTGTGTGTGTGTGTGTGTGTGTGTGTGTGTGTGTGTGTGTGTGTGTGTGTGTGTGTATGTGTGTATGTACGTATGTATGTATGTATATATGTACACACACACACACACACACAGAAATATAGAAATATATATACATATATAAACATATATACACGTATGTATGTGTTTGTCTGTAATGTAAAATCTATAAACAATAACAAACTTGTTTTTTTTTTTCAGTCGCCTAAAGCAGCAAAGTCTTTTAATCAAGATAAAGGCGCATAATTCCTCATACAACTTAATAATCTTTCCGGATAAAATTTCGGTGTATTTGTTTAATGCAACAGAACTTGATTTTGTAGGAAACCATTTTTATGGCAACTACCTGATGCATTATAACATTTTGTTCGGTTACACAAAGCAAAAACAAATCCTAATACTACTACTACTAATTCTACTACTACTACTACTAACATTGATAATATCAGGGAAAAGAGAAAATACAAACGAAGACGGATAATAAAACAATAGTATTTTAACTTCCCTAGAACGCAAAATTCCATCTTTAATCTGTTTCGGATTAAAGAACCAAAGGATACAGTTTACATCCACTAGGATAATCTTTTTTCATATTGCTGACTATGCTTATGAGGAGCCACCTACCGTGGTATTTCTGTGATGGAGTTTTGTTCTAAATTCATAAACACTCAGTCTTTGCATCGGATTCTTATAACTTCTACAGCAGACTTTTCTAAATCCACTTATATTACATATGCGTGAAATATTGTTACGCCATTTTGGAATCTTTACGGAAATCCACGGACGTGGAAAATTACACATATTTTTAGGTTCTTTTTTTATCAGAAAACAAAATATTTTCCAGTTTTCCAGATGTCACCTAAGTATAAATATGTAAATAGGTATATTATATACGTTTATGTATACATGCACACACACGCACACGTACATATACATGTAAATATATATATGTATGTATACATATATATATATATATATATATATATATATATATATATATATATATATATATATATACATATAAACATATGTATACATATATTTACATATATATATATGCATATATTTATATAAATATGTATTTATATATTTATATTTATATATATATATATATATATATATATGTGTGTGTGTGTGTGTGTGTGTGTGTGTGTGTGTGTGTGTGTGTGTGTGTGTGTGAGTGTGTGTGTGTATATATACACACACGTATATATTTGCATGCAATCGTACATACATAAATGGCTGTTTGTATGTACGTACACTCAGATGCATTCAAATTCATGCAACGAATTTATTCATGTATGCATATTTACTCTGACATTCTGCATATGTTTGTGTGCGTGTGTGTGAGTGTATGTTCATACATACATGTATATATATATATATATATATATATATATATATATATATATATATATATATATATATATATATACATATGCATACATGCATGTATATACATAGAGATATATGTATGCATCTATCTATCCATCTCAAACTATTTATCTACATATATATATATATATATATATACAGATACACACACACATATATGTTTGTGTTAGCGTGTCTGTAAATCTGTGTGTATATGCGTGTGGATATATACGTAGTTAAAATAGATATTTGTATATACTTCAATGCAAGTATATACAAGGATGAGAAGATATAGAATTTCAACAATGGAGTACATCATGAATTTAATCCCCAATGTTACTTCAATTCGATGTGACACAACCAAAGTTCTTTCCATTACAAAGTCGATGTAAAAAAAAATTAACAATGATAATAATACTAAATAATAATAATAATAATAATAATAATAATAATAATAATAATAATAATAATAATAATAATAATAATAATAATAATTGTTCGGGGAACAAAAAGCGGGGTGGGCTGCAATAAGGATGGAGCACTTGCAGAAAACAGCACTGCTTGAACCGTTCGAATACTCCGGAAGGTGCTCGAAAAATAAGGCGTGTTACCTTAGTTCACTGGTAGTGAACAGGTGACACCGTAGTACATCTCCAGCATTAGAAGCTGTGCAAAGGCAATAATAATAATAATAGTAATAATAATAATAATAATAATAATAATAATAATAATAATAATAATAATAATAATAATAATTGACAAGTTTATTTTTTGAACCTGTAGAAGTTACACTAGATGCCGAAATGTCGTTCACTTGCAAACAATGGCACTCTTCTTTTTCTTCTTCTTCTGTATACCTTCTGGAGGAGTTAATTCAGTCCTATAAAATATTACCAAAAAATGAAGTAGATTGACAAGTTTAGTTTTTGAACCCGTAGAAGGGACACTAGATGCCGAAATATCGTTCACTTGATAACAATGGCCCTCTTCTTTTTTTTTTTTTGCAAATAATGATAATAATAATAAAAATAATAATAATATTAATAATAATGATAATAATAATAATAATAATAATAATAATAATAATAATAATAATAATAATAATAATAATAATAATAATAATAATCCCGCTCTCAAACGAACTAAATAGCACCAAGTATGGGTTCAAAATTTACAATACGACAATAAGCCATCTGTTTTATATGGGCGGTCTGAAGTTGTTTGCTATAAATGACGATGAGCTAGCAGGACTGCTAATAACTGTTAAAGAGTTCAGCAATGACATCGGGATAGATTTTGGCCTTGATAAGTGCAACTTTTGCAAGATGCAAGCTCAGGCAAATAGTTTCCATTAAATTAGATACCGACACAAACATCAGGAGCTTGCTCCACAATAAAATTACAAATACCTGGGGATAAACGAAGGAGATGGTATTCAACATGCTACCATGAAGGAAATAATAAGAAAGGAATATTACTGGAGAATAAGACACATAATTAAAACTGAACTTAACTCTAAAAATCACATCGAAGCCATTAACACCCAAGCACTTCCAGTAGTCCAATATAGTTTTAACATCATTAACTAGAATCTTGCAGACATCCAAAGCCTGGATATGAAAACAAAGAAGCTAATTATTTCTAAGGATATGCACCACGTAAAAGCAGATGTTGATCGTCTGTACCTACCTAGAACTAATGAGAGAAGAGGAATGATGCAGGTAGGACTGTATTATAAGACCTCCACAATAGCATCTGGCATCTAGTGTACTTATCTAGTACAGAGGACTGAACGCTACGATTTGCGTGCAAACACGAAAGCAGTAAAATATCACATTCTATTGTCAAGGAAGCTTGAAAATTCGCAAATATTATTTGAAGAACCGGCAACCACTGCCGCAAAATAAGCAAAGTGGATCAAACAGACTGCAAAAAAGAACGGAGCGAAGAGGAGCGGTAGAGCCAGAAGCCTCTGCATTGACAGTATATACTTCGAAGTCGAAATGCTGATGTAGATCAAGCAACAACCCTTTAGAGGCTGAGTAACTCAGGACTGAAAGCAGAGACTGAAGGTTTCATATTGACAGCACAAGATCAAAGCTTGCTTACCAAAAACTACCTGTCTAACGTTCTTCAAAACGGTTCTAACCCTAAATGCAGATTCTGCGACACATTTGACGAAACAATAGACCACCTCATCTTCAGGTGCCCTGTGCTGATACCAAACGAATACAAAAATCACCACAATAGTGTAGGACAGTATTTACACTGGAAAATATATAAACACTACAAAACCAGCACACCCACTTACTGATATGAACATCATCCTGAGCCAGTCGTCGAAGTTAAAATATTACTATCCTTCGGGATATTCCAGTCAACACTGACAGAATGATCCAGGCTAATTGACCAGACATAATTATTAACGTCAGAGAATAAAGTACTTGTAAACTAATAGATGTAAGTGTTCCCACTGATAAAAATATATCTGTCGAGGAATTTGACAGACTGACTAAATATATGGACTTGGAAATTGAAATACAAAAGATCAACTCTTTCTATTATTGTAGGTGCCCTATGTATGATAAAACAGGAAAGTCAGAAACATCTGGATAAAATTCAGGAGAACTATGCCTCAGAGAAATCCAAAAGATTGTTCTGACAAGAACTGCCCACATCCTTAGAAAAACTCTATCCTTAAATGTCTCTGTTGTATTACATGAGGGTGTTTCGTTATTTCCCCGCCTCAAGTTTTCAGTGGTGCTGTAACATCTCTTTGCAACCTTAAAAAGTTTGATCGG
>NC_142930.1:128540725-128545725 GCF_046866305.1 Octopus bimaculoides
CATCGTACGTATACATGAACAAATGAACACGCGTATATAGGCGAAAGTAAGCAAGAAAGGCGAAAAGAAAAAGAAAGATTTCTTTGTGGAATTTGGCATAATTCTGTCAAAATATTCCAAGTCAATTTGTAAAAATTTTAATCTCAGCTGAAAAATGTCAAAGACTAAAGGTTGAAATTCTGAAATCCCTTCGTGGTTTGCTCTAAGCTGATGTTCTTGTATCTATATTACCGAATAATCTCTCTCTCCCACTAACTCTATCTCTGTCTGACTTTATCTTCCCCCAATATACATATATTGATACGTATATATAATATATCTAGGTATGTATATAATATGTGTGTGTATATATATATATATATATATATATATATATATATATATATATATATATATATATATATATATATATATTTATATATATATATATATATTTAGTTTTATATGAATATGTAAGTATATATATATATATATATATATGTATATATGAATATGTAAGTATATATATATATATATATATATATATATATATATATATATATTTTTTTTTTTTTTTTTTTTTTTTTTAAGTTTCAGCTTAGAGCTGCGGACATGCTGATGCACCACCGTGTTGCTACACTGTTATTACAGGGAGCCTCTTACAATATGTGGCACTTGGTGAAGAATGGAGTTTGATTTAGCAACCCTTATTTGCACCTCCAGCCGCGAGGTAGGTTCATCTGGGACTCTCGATAGGAAGAGGTCCAGCTTTGATTTAAAAACTCCTACATCTACTTTGTGCAGATTCCTCAGGCTCTTTGGGAGAATATTAAAAAGCTGTGGGCCCCTGAATCCCAAGCTGTTGCAGTAACTGGTCCTGAAGCGCGATGGCATTGCTGGGATCTTTGGCACTATGCAGTGTCGTCCCGTTCTGGCATTGGTGTAGCTTTCAATGCCAAAATTTGGCACAATTCCTTCCAGGATCTTCCAGATGTATATTACTGCATACCTCTCCCGCCTTCTCTCCAGGGAGTAGAGTCTTAGCTGTTTCAGCCTTTCCCAGTAGCTGAGCAGTTGCAAAGAGACAATCTTCTTTGTGAATCTCCTCTGGATTGCTTCAAGGTCTGCTGTTAATTTCAGACTGGTGGGTGACCACAGCTGTGAGCAGTAATCCAGGCGGCTGAGGACGAATGTCCTCCAGAGGATCATCATGGTTTCCTTATCTATGGTTCTGAGTGTTCTCAGGATCCATCCAGCCAATCGTCTGCACTTTGTTGCCATTCTGGTAATCTGCACTTGGAAAGAGATATCATCACTCATGTCGATATCCAGGTCTCTCACTGATTTAGGCTCTGGGATTGAAATTCCCTGTGGACCAGTGTACTCCGTAAGTTTCATATTCAGTTTTGGACGTTGGTAGCGCAGGGCTTGGAATTTTTCAGCATTAGACTGCATATTATTGTCCTCAGTCCATCTGTAAACTGAGTCCAATTCCTGCTGCAGGTGTGCAACATTACTGGAGTTCTGAATTTTCTGCGAGACTTTTGTATCGTCTGCGTAGCTTGCAAGAGTGACTATCCGGGCACTTGAAGGCATATCTGAGAGAGCGACTATAAAAAGCAATGGTCCCAAGACAGTGCCCTGTGGAACACCGCTCATTATTTGTGTTTTCATAGAGGTGGCTCCATTAGCCACTACTGCCTGACTTCTATCTTTCAGAAAGTCATGTAACCACTCTCCAAGTTTTCCAGCTATGCCAAGATCACGCCGTTTGCGGCATATCACACCATGATCCACTTTGTCAAAAGCTTTTGCAAAATCAAGGTATATTACGTCCACATTTGGGTTGTTGAGTAACTGCCTCAACACCCAGTCGTAATGTTGTAAGAGCTGGGACAGGGATCTCCTACCTGGTCGAAAGCCATGTTGGGTATCACTCAGCAATTTATTTTCTTCAAGGAATGCGATTAATTTTCCTCTGATTATCCTTTCCATGACTTTGCTGATGTGTGAAGTCAGAGAGATAGGCCTATAGTTTTTGGCATCTGCTCTGCTTCCCCCTTTATAGATTGGGCATATTATTCCCTCCTTCAGCTTGCTTGGCAGTCTTCCGTTTGCGAGAAATCTCTGGAAGAGGATCTGGAGGGGTTTTGCCAGGGCATGCTTACACGATTTAAGGAGGATTGCTGGGAAACCATCAGGGCCAGCAGTTGAGTTTGTGTCCACTTCATGTATAGCTAGTAGTACATCTTCTTCGCTTATGTTGATGTATTCCATCGTAACTGCCTCACTGGTTATAGGGGAGGTAGCAAAGAAGTCCACTGGTTTGTTCACTTGTCTGTGCTTCAATGGAGTGGTGAAGACACTTTTGAATTGCTCATTCAGTACCTCACTGATCCTGTGAGGAAGCCATCCTTTTCGAAGAGGGGTCCAATCTTGCAGCGTACTGAGGCTGTTTCTTTTGCGTAATGAAAGTAGGCCTTTGGGTTTGACTTAATGTTTTTTATAACCCAGGCTTCTTTGTCTGTTCTCTCCTTCACATAGGATTGTTGCAGCCTTTTTTCGATCTCCATCTGTGTCGTTTTTAGGCGGGACCTTTGGCCATTCTTGGGATGCTGGTTGAGTCGATTTGCAACTTTTGTCCGTCGTCTCATGAGGATCTTCCTCTCCCTTGGAATCTTGTTCCTATTTGTTTTGGCCTTGTGCTCTGGGACATATTTCTGGCTTATGGCTTGCACAGTAGACATGAAACATTCTAGTTTCATGTCAATGTCTGGTGTGGAGAGACATTTTGGCCGATCCTCTCTGAGGATCTCTTTCTGAATCGATTTCCAGTCCGCTTTGTGGAAGTTCAGATTGGAGATATTTTGGGTGCTTCCTTTAGGCTGTATGTCTCTGGTTTCTTTTGGCCCAAACATAGACAGCTCTATTATGTTGTGATCCGAAACTAATGTCGGCGTCACTTTCACATCCTGAATGATGTCCGTATGGTTCGTGAAGCAGAGATCTAGAATGTTATTCACTCTAGTTGGTCTGAGAACAGTTTGCTCCATGAATAGGGCATTGGTGAGGTTGAGCAGGCATTCCACCTGTGCTTGCTTGCAATAAGTCATTCCTGAGAGTATGAGACCTTCGGGCCATTTGACGTTGGGGAAGTTGAAATCACCGATAAGAAATATGGTCACATGGTGTTCCAGTTTCATGAGGATTTCTTTAATTCTAGTGAGGCAATCTTCAAATTTGCCTATGTGGTTTGGAGCATCCGGTGGGCAATATGTATTGCATATGACTATATTATGTTGTCTTATGTATACAACTAGGGTGTCGCATACCGAATTTGAGTATGACAGTAAGACCTGGGGTGTGAAGTCGTCACGGATGTATACAGCAACTCCACCATGGCTCCTTTCCCTTCTGTCTGTTCGCAGTATGACATATTTTGGTACGTGTACTTCTGCATCCTCTATATCAGGGCTGAGGTGAGTTTCCACGAGTGCTATGCATAGGGCTTGATTGCATGCAGCAAGGTCTCTCAGGAAATAAATTTTGCATTTATTATTATAATGCAACAGGCCCCCAATATTTAGTAAAAATATTGGCGTGATGCCTGTGCAGGCGTTAGGGGAGGCCATCCCATGTCTGTTGGCTGTGGTGATCTTGCGCAGTGGGGGGCAAGGTTCCTCGTCTGTGCTTGGCGTAGCCACGTCAGCTGCTGCATAATCTTTTGCGCCATGCACAAAAAAGACTGTTGCTCAGCTGCTGCGTTGCGTATGATTTCTGAAGAGCGCACGTCCTTGAATTTTCTCTTTGGAGACATCTGTCGTCTTTCCTCAGGGAAGGTTTTATCCTTTAAACCTTTGTAGTTTTGGCGGGGTGTCGGGTGGGCAAACCGGCAGTTTTTGCAGTCTTCCCCATGCCAACATTTGCCTTGCAGGTAAAATTTGCAAGTTTTTGGGTGCCTTCCAAATTTCTTCTTTCCTTTGGTGTCTTGGATGGCATTGGATCCACCTTGAGATTTTCTACTTTTTGTTCTTCCTTTTCTTGTGGGTACTGTTTTCCACTGGTTATCTATTGGGGTGAGGGCTCCTTTCCTTTGTAGGACCACTGGCACGGAGGGGCTTCTATTTGCTGGTTCCTTGGCTCCACTATCCTTTTCTGCCTGGTTGTTCATAGGAGTGGGTGATCCATTCTTTTGAGGAGCCACTGGGTCAGAGAGACTACCGGGTGTTTTTTCCTTTTCCTCCTCTCCATCCTTATCAGCCTTTCCACAATGGTTTTATATATATATATATATATATATATATATATATATATATATATATATATATATATATATATATATATATATATATAAAACCATTGTGGAAAGGCTGATAAGGATATATATATATATATATATATGAATATGTAAGAATGTTAGTTATGCACATAAAATGTGTGTAAATATATATTCAAACGTATTCATACATACATACATACGCACATATATTATATATAGAAGAAAACGGGTATAATAACAAGGAGAAACACGTGGTTTTCGCTGGTATGCCTTTATTATTAAAATTATAATGAAGGGTATCTAAGAGATACCACCATGCTAGATATAGCAGCCAAAACTTGACTTTAAAACAACATTAAATACAGAACCAGTGGTTTTAGAGTCCATGTGGTTGGTAAGCAAACTACTTACCAGACAGCCGCTCCTACGCCTATATATATATATATATATATATATATTTGTAAAGATACGTGACACTTATTCAGTAGCCATGATAAAACTCCGAGTTTCCGATGCCAGGCTGGGGGGGGGGGTCCACTCCAACATCTCTTCAGTTATCCAGCCACCGGAGATTCTTTTGAAAAATGCCAAGTAATTCAGTATGAAAAAACCTTTATCGGTAAAACCATTTATAATCATAAATATACTGGGATTAGCTTGAGTTGCTTCTCCAACATACTGAAAATTTAGAAATAGCAGTCAAAGAACTACTGATTCCAAACTACAAATTTGTTCTCTAACG
>NC_142930.1:128550725-128560725 GCF_046866305.1 Octopus bimaculoides
CCTGGGATAAACCTTGAGACTAATGTTCAGGTCGTTTGGGCAATGCTGGCGGTATATTCTCCACATCGTACAAATGATGTACCGTTCGCGGCGGCGCTGGAGAGAGTAGAGTTTCAAGGCTTTAAGGCGGTCCTAATAATTGAAATCAATCGTTTAGTGATTCAATCCTCGAGATTAGTGATTCAATCCTCGAGATTAGTGATTCAATCCTCGAGATGTTTTGTTTTGTATGGGGAGACCACAAGGGGCAATACACATATTTTTTAAAATATCCGTTAGCCAAAACAGTTCTAGTTCTTACACAGATAGACTCAACATTACATTAACATGTTCCTGTATCTCTTTTTCCTATTTCACATTCTTGTTATGAATATCCGATCAACTTTATCCGACACAGGCTCTCTGTAGTTTTATGGCAATATTCTTTTTATAATACCCTTTTTTTAATGTTTTATTAATTTTTCCCACTGAAGAGAATGGTAATACCTAATTAAATTAATTTACTTTAATTATAAGTTTAATTATTATCATAATTAATTTAATCTTTTCCACGTTTTCTTGCATGTCAGTATTATCATTTGAAATGATCGTATGGATTAAAAATTTATAAAAAGCTTTCAACATCTCTTCTCTATTTTTTAACTGTTAGTTGGTTTTATATAGGATTTTATATTTTATCCTATAATACTCATAACACATTTTTAATTGTCATATTTTCATATTTTAAATAAGTGCAATACCAAGTTACGACTTTGATATAAAGAATCATTATTACAAATCTAACTTTTTGGAGCCCTCCCCGCAAAAAGTAAAAAATGTTCTACTTGAACTAATTTTTCTCACCATACATACATACATACATACATACATACATACATACATACATCTTTTTATTTTCTCTCTCTGTTTATTTCTGTGTTCATGTCTGTTGAAGAGCGTAGACTCGAAATATAAAAGACTTTCTTACTTCCCGAGCGTTAAACAACTGTTTGTTCTTTACACACCGGTCTTCGTCTTTTGTTTCTTTTTTCATAAATTCTCACTCTCTCTCTCTCTCTCTCTCTCTCTCTCTCTCTCTCTCTCTCCCTCTCTCTCGATATATATATATATATATATATATATATATATATATATATGATATCTTTTATATAAGCTTAAGGTTTATGGCGATGGCCGGGCAATGTCTCTCTCTCTCTCTCTCTCTCTCTCTCTCTCTCTCTCTGTCTTTGCTACCGACCTGACTTCTCTATGCCTGCTATTACTCTCACCCCGTCATGAGGAATAGTAGGAGTGTTATTGAATAGTGAGAAAGGGAGTCTAAGTGTGACACATTGACACACAGAAATTAGTTTTCGCATTTATTATATATATATCACGGACTCTCCCGTCGTTAGACGACGAATGTGGGTTCGGCAATTTCTTGCCGCATAACCACGCAGATGATTTGTTTATAGTAATCAGATGTTTGTGTTCACATAAGCTCACTACCCTCAGTAAATCGTCAGTACCTGTACAGGTGCAACGGATGTCAGATGATGAAATAAACGCAGAGCAACGTGAAATGGAGTGCTTTGCTCAAAAACACAACGCAACGCCCAGTCTGGGAATCGAAACCACGATCTCACAATCGCGAGTACGACACTCTGACAACTAAACCATGCGCTTTCACATACACACACACACACACACACATATATATAGAGAGAGAGAGAGGCACTCCGTCGGTTATGATGACGTGGGTTCCAGTTGATCGAATCAACGGAAAAGCCTGCTCGTGAAATTAACGTGCAAGTGGCTGAGCACTCCAGACATGTGTACCCTTAACGTAGTTCTCGGGGAGATTCAGTGTGACAAGGCTGGCCCTTTAAAATACAGGTACAACAGAAACTGGAAGAAAGAGTGAGAGAAAGTTGTGGTGAAATAGTACAGTAGGGTTCGTCACCCCACTCCTGCCGGAACCACGTGGAGATTTAGGTGTTTTCGCACAATAAACACTCACAACGCCAAGTCTGGGAATCGAAACCGCGATCCTATGACCGCGAATCTGCTGCCCTAAGCACTAGCCATTGCACCTCTATATTTATATACATATATATGTATATACATATATATATATGTGTGTGTATATGTGTATACATACATATATATATATATATATATATATATATATATATATATATATATATATATAAATATATATATAGGTCTATATGTGTATGCGTAAGAAAGAGTACATACAAAGATATACATGTTTAATACATGCATCGATGTATGCCTGTGTACATGTGTAGAGACGCACTGATCATGAAATGAGTAAGTGATTATATCCCTCAGTGTCACGGTTTGCTTGTGTGAAAGTTTGCAGTAATTTAAAGATAACGATATCTATTTACTTTCACACGCATACACACTAACACACACACACACACACACACACACACACACACACACACACAAACATAAATGTATGTATCATTGGTATAATATATCAAAAGTACCAATGTATAAAAAACAGTATGCTAATTGATATAAAATATACGAATTGCTTTAGATAGATAGATAGATAGATAGATAGATAGATAGATGGAGAAATAGATACATACATACATATAATTGTTTTCAATTGGTTTTTGTGTTGTTTTTCTCTTTCGTTGTTGTTGTAGATTATTTTTTTCCTCCATATTTATATTTGTTTCAATTTACTAAAAATTGACAAATAAATTGTGGTACTTGTGTCAAATGATATATTTAGATCTACTTAAATATAAATTTATCTACTGAGAATGTTAATAAATTGTTTCTACATAGGATATGAATTAAAATATCAGCACTAAGTACATTCATATTGCTTACTCTCCGTCAGCTGTTGTTATTATTATTATTATTATTATTATTATTATTATTATTATTATTATTATTATTATTATTATTGTTGTTGTTGTTGTTGTTGTTGTTGTTATTATTATTATAAAGGCGGCGAGCTGGCAGAATCGTTAGTGTGCTGGGCGAAATGCATAGCGGTTTTTCCTCTGCCACTACGTTCTGAGTTCAAATTCCGCCGAGGTCGACTTTGCCTTTCATCCTTTCGGGGTCGATAAATTAAGTATCAGTTGAGTACTAGGGTCGATGTAATCGACTAGTCCCCTTCCCCAAATTTCAGGCCCTGTGCCTACAGTAGAGAGGATTGTTGTTATTATTATTATTATTATCATCATCATCATCATCATTATTATTATTATTATTATTATTATTATTATTATTATTATGATTATGGCGGCGAGCTGGCAGAATCGTTAGCACGCCGGGCGCAAAAGCTTAGCGGTATTTCGTTTGCCACTACGTTCCGAGGTCGACTTTGCCATTCATTCTTTCGGAGTCGATAAATTAAGTACCAGTCATGTACTGAGGTCGATGTAATCGACTATGACCCAAAATTGCTGCCCTTGTGACAAAATTTGAAGTCATTATTATTATTATTATTATTACTAATTTTATTATAGCGACGGTCTGACAGAATCGTTAGCTCTCTGGATGAAATGCATAGTGGTATTTCGCCTGTTGCTACGTTATTAGTTCAAATTCCGCCTAGGTCGACTTTGCTTTTCATCCTTTCACGGTCGATAAATTAAGTACCAGTTGAACATTCCCCCACGCTACCTTTTTTAGCAAAAATTTGAAATTATAGCAATTATGATTATTATAGACGTCGCACAGTATACAATATCTTGAGTTCGTTGATTGAAGATATTGTTTCTACTGGGGTTTGTACTGTTTGTCAAGTCACAACAATGACCTCAGACAGACAATACTTTACGCAATATGCGTGCAGTTCCAAGTAATGCCAACTTCTGCAGTACATCTAGGTTCTCTTTAAGGTTTTCAGATGTTTTTTTTTTTCAGATTGGGGTTCTATTGAACCCAATGCTCTGATGACAATAGGGATAACCTTTATGTTCGACTCTCGTAGCTGCCACATCTTAGCGATCTCAATTCTCAGGTTTCCATATTTATCAAATGTTTCTCTTTCTTCCATGTTGATCTGGCACTGCTATGTCGATTATTAAGCAGAGGTAAAGGTTATTATATCCGGCCTTCGGTGCTCTAACACCTTGTCTGTCTGGAAATCAAAGTACCAGAGGAATTTTGCCTTCCCCGTTTCGTCCATTACCTTTTCCGCTGTATGTTTGTACCAAACACCCGTAACCTCATATCCACACTTAGTAGTCAGTGGATGTTTTGGGCTACCTTGTCGCGTCTATGCGTGTACCCTTTTTGTGTAAGACTTTCACAAGCACTAACAATCTAAGTCACGCTTTCGACCCTCTTCCCACACATTCTGCATAGGTTCGATGCACTTGTGTGGTATATATTCTTTTCACAGAGTTGGTATTCAATGCCTGGACCTGGGCAGCGATGATTAGACTTTCAGTATTCTTTTTTAGGTCACCCTTGTTGAACCACCTCCATGATGCTTCCTTGTCTTTTAATTTGTTGATTTCACAGTGGAACTGTCCATGTAAGGTTTTTTCTCTCTCATTGGCTGTTCTTGGTCAGAATTCATGAGCACTCTCAAGTCCATTTTTGTTACCCACTTCTGCACTAGATGCATACTGTCGCAGGTCTTCTTTGCTGTTTACCAAATATTCTGCCATGTTTCTTCTTTCACTGCTGATGCACTCCCGTACGCTCGGCGAGCTGGCAGAATCGTTAGCACGCCGGGCAAAAAAGCTTAACCCCATTTCGTCCGTCTTTATGTTCTGCGCTCAAATCCGCCGAGGTCGACTTTGCCTTTCCTTCTTTCAAGATCGATAAAAGAAGTACCGGTTGAGAACTGGGGTCGATATAATTAACTTACCCCTACCCCCAAATTACTGGCGTTGTGCATATTGTGGAAAGGATTGCTGTTGTTGTTATTGCTGCTGCTGCTGTTGCTGCTGCGGCTGCTGCTGTTATTGTTAAGGCGGTTTTCTGGTGGAACTGTAAAAGAATTGTATAAGTGCTTTGTGATATTGCCTCCTACTATTTACGATTTTGGCCACCACAATGCTTCCTATAATGGTAAGCTGTTTACATGCAGAGTCTGTTACAAGTTTGTAGATATATTCTGAGGTAGCATGTATCATTGAACGAAATACTATCAAAGTACCAGTAATATATCAGGTACTCCGTTTCTAGACTACTGTAAGCAGACGTTAGAGTTAGGGAGAGAAAATATCTGATTAGCGATCTGTCTGAACAGATGATAATAACGAAAGCAATCATCAGATATTGGAGTCAAACCCTACTAAAAGGCTGAAAGGCCATGAGTAGAATGTCTTTGACCCTATTTCTGTTCAGAGTTCAATTGATTGTCAATACACTATTAAACAAACTGGAGGGTCACTACTGGAAAGTCTTTGACCATAAACTTGTTCAGTCAGAGTTCAGTTGGTAGATAATTCATTGCAAAACAAACGGGAGCGTCGCGGTTGGAATATCTTTGATTGTATGTCTGTTCAATCAGAGTTCAGTCGATAGTCAATACGCAACTCAATAATTCATTGCAAAACAAACGGGAGGGTCACGCCTGGAATGTCTTTGGTCATATGTCTCTTCAGGGTTTAATCGGTAGTCAATACACTACAAAACAAACGGTAGGATCACGCCTGGAATGCCTTTGAACATATATCTTTTCAATTAGAGTTCAATTGGTAGTCAATACATTGCAAAACAAACGAGAGTGTCGCAATTGGAAATATCTAATCATATGTCAGTTCAATCATGGTTCGACTGGTAGTCAATACTCAACTCAAGAAACGGGAACGGCATAGTTGGATAGCCTGCTTAATTAGAGTTTAAATAAGGCTAAACGACCAAAACAACCGCATATTTCAGTCAAAAGGAGTTTCGTTATTACATTTGACTATACAGGACAAAATATGTTTTTCCTCTGAGTTACAACTCGAGTCTCAGAATTAAATACAATTTAATTAAAATTCCACTTGAAATTCCTATCATCGTAGGTTTCTATTAACTAGCTCCCTACTTTTGTTCCCTTTTCACGTTCCTTAAAAATTGTACTTCTTACATTTTCAATTTTTTTTTTAGATAACAATTCTCTATAATTTTCTAAGTAGGTTGTAATTTTCTAAAATATCGCTTCTTTTATAGACTAAGCACAAATGTATTTTTCTTTTTTCTTCAAGACTATGCGCAAGACTTTTATTTTCAGGAAACGAAAATGAAGGATGGTGCTGTATGTGCTTTTCTGAAGAATGCTAGCGGTGTCGATGGAAGAGAGTCGCTTCAACCGGAAAACATAACCGCATTGAGAACATAGCTCGCTGGGAGACTTGAGCAGCTTTTGCACTATAGACTTCACAAACAGTTCTCTAGGCAGTCAGCCACGATGCATCGTTCAATGAGTGTGCCGAGTGACAGTGGGCTGTCTGCTGAGAATTACGTATTCACTTTGATATAATATGCAGATACGTTGTAACTTTCTTCTCTTTTTGCAGGCGTCTCTTGAAGTTAAATCGGAAACTTCGTGACGATGAGATAGGAACTGCCTTGAATTAAGCGAAGCATATCAGTCGTGATCTGGCACACAACTCTAGATTGCATTCCTGCCCTCCCATATACGTACATACATACATACGTACATACATACATGCATGCATGCATACATACATACATACATACATACATGCATGCATGCATACATACAGACATATATATATATGTACTAACACATATGGAAGCATATACGAGCATACATACACAAAAACATTTATTAATTGATACACACCCGCATAGATATACCCATACACATATATAAATGCATTCATACATACGTATACGCATGTGTACATACATATACACATACATAGGTACGCACACACGCATACCCATCCTTTCAAAGATACATACGCATGCACATACATACGTACGCGCATATACATACATATATTATACCTGACATACATACATACATACATACATACATACATACATACATACATACATACATACATACATACATGTACCTGACATACTCAGGTTGATTAAACCGTCTTGAGTTCCAGCGGCAATGGACGGACAAAGTTCTTTGTGGAACCGGAATCGCCGTCTCTCCTTACATATTGTTTGAATAAGTAATAATGGTGACTTGTTTAATTCACAAAGAACTATCTTTTCGTGATATGGTTCGCTATTATACATGCCCCAGAATATATATATATATATATATATATATATATATATATATATATATATATATATATATATATATATATATATATATATATATATATATATGTATATATATATATATATATATATGTATATATATATGTATATATATATATATATATATATATATATATATATATATATATATATATATATACAGACATACATGTGTGTATATATATATATATATATATATATATATATATATATATATATACTCAGAGATTAATACACAAAAGTTCAATCAACGATTAACACATACCTGCGTACAACTACATATATATGCATTCATATATACATACACAAATATATATATTATGATATATACATGCATATGCAAACAAACATACATTATTATTATTATTATCATCATTAAGGCGGTGAGCTGGCAGAATCGTTTGCACGCCGGGCGAAATGCTTAGTGGTATTTCGTCTGCCGCTACGTTCTGAGTTCAAATTCCGCCGAGGTTGACTTTATCTTTCATCCTTGTTAGTTATTTGCTTTATATATATGTACATATATATTTATAGGTAAATATAGAGGGGGAAGAGTGTGTGTGAACTACCAGAATATAAAAACAACCTAGGAACAAATTTTATTTTAATTTCTTAAAAACTTTTGTAATTTCTTTCATTTAATTCTATTTTATGATAATATAACTTTTTCGCTTGAAAATTATTCATTTCATCATTTTGTATCAAGAAACTTGATACTACTCTAATTATAATTATTATATGTATGCCATTATTTCTGATATCAATGGTGGCAAAAATATACTTCCAGAGTTGCTTCTCCTACATCGGGTAATATTTCCCAAGAGACTGTATAACAGAGAACTGGCGGAAGGCAAGCACGTGTAAGGTGAACAGGAAAAGCGTTTAAAGGATGCATTCAAAGCTTCACTGAAAAACTTTGAAATCGGCCCCGATCCCTGGGGAACACAAGTGTCAGATCACCCTGGCTGACGAAGCTGCACCAACAGAAATCTCTCCACCAACTATGAACAGAATAGGATTGCAGGGGCATAAAGAAAATGTGAAACACACAAGTCCAGAATCAGATTCTCGCTTTCAGTCCTTACAGACCACATGTGGCCGACCTGCAGCAGAGCAGGTGACCCATCTTCTCCCATGTGACGGACCTGGACGGACTAATAGTACTGGACGGACTAATAAGAACAACCTCTTAATGAAATATAGGTTTTAAAGGAGTCTATTTAATTTGTTTGCTGCTGTGCAACGTTAATGTTTTGACTCCAGTGTAAAAACCAAGCTTAGCCCTTTAGCAATCAGATTACTGTGTCAAATGTAACGTTTATTTATTCACAATGATTCACAATTCATATTGTTTTGGATTTATCGTGCATAATCTCATAGCGCCGAGGTTTTGACAATGTACTTGTTCATTTTTAGAATTAGAATTATATTGTAGGGTATGTGTGAAAGGCTCGATCTGGCTAGTTTGAACATAAAACCAGTAGAATATTTTGGTCGGATATGACCAGTTTAAATGCTATACGCTTAATTCTGTACCACCTACATATACAGTAGTATATGATTTGAGAGACATTAGGCTATTGTTTCTAACATTTCACGTTACCATATAATGGTCTCTCCTGTTGGCTTATTCATATCTACATACATAAAACAGTGGGGTGCGATTTGTGGGATATTACAATACTATTTCTAACTTTTCTAATTACCATGTAAAGGTTTTCCTGAGAGAAATGCATGTAAAATGAAAATATATTCGCAGCCCTGGGTTAAGAGGAGGTGACTTGAAACAATCTTTTAACTGTCACAGATCTCTTGTCTTGTGTCTTATATTAAAGAGACGAATCTGCTATGGACAGGGTAACATTATGTTTCTAGATAAACTGCTGTCTACTCTTGATCGATAGATGAACAATGAGAACGTAAAATAAAATGACCTGCCGAGGAGGTAAAGATATCAAGTAATTTGAACTCATATCCTATAGATAACCAGATAATTCAATACCTTATCTGCATGACTAATTTTCACCTGAAAATCACCCAAAGTGATTTCCGAATTTCTTGGTGAGTAATATCTTTGTAAGAACCGAGTATATCACTTACATCAGCAGTGAAGTATATTAGGGAGTCCTGGTGGCTTTGCAGCTGTTGATGTATCTATATTGGATCTTTGCTTCTCTTGCTTGTCATGTTAACTTGTTGAAAAGACATGAAACGGCTTAGCGAGGAATAAGGAAAATTTAGCTGGAAGTAAAGCTGTACTGTACACTATCGATCTTCCTGTAAAAATGCAAAATCGATTTATTTAGTTTCCAATGCAGCAGACAAACCATAAATAACTCACCTATATATAACTAACGATGAATTATTCATATTGATTAACTAATATTTAATAGTTAACATTAATTAACTAATAATAACGTGTTATATATAATACGCGAACTGTCGTTAGCACGCCGGGCGCACACGGTTTAGCGACATTTTGTCGGTCATTACGGTCTGAGTTCAAATTCCGCTGATGTCGATTTTGCCTTTCATCCTTTCAAACTCGATAAAATAAATACCAGTTGAGTACTAGGGTCGATGTAATCAACTTACCCACTTCCGCGAAATTATTGGGCTTTTACCAAAATTTGAAACCGATATATAAAGCGTGGAGGCGCGTAGCTTAGTGGTTAAGGTGGTGGACTCATGATCGTAAGATTGTGGTTTCGATTCCTGGACCGGGCGACGTGTTGTGTTCTTCAGCAAAACACTTCATTTCACGTTGCTCCAG
>NC_142930.1:128565725-128573225 GCF_046866305.1 Octopus bimaculoides
AGACAGTACTTCTTGATACACCAAACATTTCGGCTGTTTTTCGTTACGCTAGCGCCTGCCATACGAGCACCAACAATTTGACCTCTTTGAAAGTACGATACATCTGTTATTTTAATGAATTTTAATTACCTTTTTCTGATGATATCTGAAAAGGAACGGCAATTTTAGCCAAACATATTAAGCAACACCAATAATAATTTTTAAAAAAACATAAAAATAAACAAGCTTTTGACGGTTTTATAGATATTTCAAAATTGTGATGCTATGATGCTAGCTGTTTCCATTATTTTGTCCAACCCCTGTATATATATATATATACATACAAATATGCACACGCATACTTGTGTGTCCGTGTGCATATATATACGCATATATGCAAGTTTGTATTATGTATATATGTATGTATATATAGAGAGAGATTGATAGATAGAATATACACATACATACATACATACATACATACATGCATACATACAAATACAGGAATATCAAATGGCATACAACGTAAATTCCTGATTTATTAGATTTATCTCTGTCTCTAGAAGACATATCAAATTCAAGAGTTGATATTTTCCTCAAAACAGGCACGTCATTAAAATAAAGGACTGCTTTATTCTCTGGAGATAAGAAGACAGTCGGGGACTTGTGTTTCTGGCTCAATAACCGTCATCCGCACGACAGTTGTCCGATCTTATCGTCATTAGGCAAGGGACTTAGATTTATACAAAATGGTGTAGAATACATATAAAGACGAGGTAATTTGCATGATTTCAACAAAAATGAGCTACGAGAAATAACTCAGAATGGTCACTCAGAGTTATTTCTCTTGGCTCTTTCCAGCTATTTCGTGTGTGTGCGTGTGTGTGTGGTCACGATGCGCTTTGTATTATTTTAGTCTTCGAATGACGCCACCCTGCTGGCAAGGCGAGCTGGCTAGCATTCCTCACAGATCGAAAGGGGAGTTGGAGCAACGTGAAATGAAGTGTTTTGCTCAAGAACATGGCACATTGCTCGGTCTGCGAATCGAGCCCACAATCTAGCGATCGTAAACGCAACAGCCTAACCATTAAACCACTCGTCGTCACATGTGTGTGTGTTAGTGTGCATGTGCGCGTGCATGCGTGTGTATGTGTGTGTAAGTTTTTCTGTGTGAGTGTGTATAACTGCAGCCTGTGAACGATACATTTACGTTAAATCATAACAATAAAGATATTACTCTACAGCTGTTTCTATTGCATATTTCGAATTTTATTCTGCCTAAGTAGTGTCGATGCACACGTATGTATTGTTTATACGCTACCTCTGTACACTTTAGAGTGACCGATTCTATGATCACCTGACACTGACAGGCCGCAACAACGACGAAATGCACATTTGTTGCTCCCTTCTATGGTCATTTCGTTTTTTTTAGCTCACAGGTACCTTGTAATTTGTTTGGTTTTTTCCAGGCGTGGCTGTCTGGAAAAAGAAGTTTGCTTCTCAACCACATGGTTCCGAGTTCAGTCCTAGTTCGTGGCTCCTTGGGCAAGTATCTTCTGCTATAGCAACGAGCCGACAAAAGCCTTGTGAGTGGATTTGGTAGACGGAAACTTAAAGAAGCTCGTCGTATATATGTATATATGTATTTGTGCGTCTGTATTTACCCCCCACCACCACCACCATCGATTGACAATCGATGTTGGTGTGTTTACGTCTCCGTAATCTAGCTGTTCGGAACAAGAGACCGATGGAATAAATGCCAGGTTTACAAGGAATAAGTCCTGAAGTCGATTTTTTCGATTAAAGGCGATGTTCTAGCATGGCCGCAGTCATATTAACTGAAACGAGTAAAAGAATACCACATTCGTCTAAATAGGTATTTTCCCCAGACGTAAATCTAGCGTCTAGCTTTCTTATACATACATACATACATACATACATACATACATGTGTGTATATAAATATATACATATACATATATATATATATATATATATATATATATATCTTTCTCTTCCTCTCTTTCTCTTCCTCTCTTTCTCCCCCCTCTCTCAATCCACCTTCCCTCTCTTATACCCACCCTCTCTCCTCTCTTCCTCTCCCCTCCCATACCCATCTTCCCCCTCTCTTACATCCACCTTCCCCTTCTCCCTCCTCGTCAACACCCCCTCATAAGCTCATCCCACCACACCCCAACACACTCCTACTCTACCTTCCCACTCCACCCCATCCAATTCCTTACACCCACCACCCACCCCTACCCACATACCCCACCCTACCCACAGACCCCTACCTCTACCCCACCCTCAGCCTAACCCACACTCCACCCATGCCTTCCCCACCTCCCAACACCCTCACATCACACCACACCAATACCCTCGCATCACACCACGCACACACTACAACTGACCAACTACTTTCTCCCTTTCTCCCTTCCCCATTTTCACACTACATACGTCAAGATCACCAGCATTCTACCTCCCACACACAGCCCCTCGTTCCCGATCACCGTTTGTATCTCCCCCTTTCTTAGCTCTCCTGAAATAAGAATTTCTAACTTCCGGTCAGCCATTGTTATGATCGGCCATTATTATGATTGACCGTTGACTGAACACTATTCAATCTTTTTTCTCCGTGTTTTTCTCCTTGTCTCCGTATTCTTTCTGTTGAAGAGCGTAGCTCGAAACGTCAAAGACTTTCCGTATTCCCGAGCGTCATACTAATATATACTTTTGTTATTTACACCACCTATCCTCGTCTGTTGTTATTATTTGTATATTCTCCCACATATAATACACGCTCACGTGGTCGCACCAGCTAATCCTGTCTCCTCTCATCACACACTACCAACTTTTGGATTCTACCTTCTTTACTTCTGGATCTGGACTGTTTGATTCTGAACTTTATACCCTCCGGCTGTACCTCTCCTACCCACGGATTACACTAGACCCATCTTCTGATTGGAAATCGCTTCAATATACCACGACGTCTAAAAAACTTTTGAACTTTTCCACTTTTGTAAAGCTCCTTTATCATCCTTTTTTACTTTACTTTCCTTCACCTACCGTCTCTTCGTACTCTGGATGTTCCTAATCTGTCTTCTCTAATCTGCACCTATTACTTTGTATTCTTCTCCCTTCCTTTCTTTTCTCCTCTCGTTTCTTCTCTCCCTGTCACCCCATTTTCTCCCTATTGTCCCATCTTCCTTTTTGCTTTGTTTTTTTCTCCCACCTCGCATATATTTTCTTCTCACAACCCCTTTTTCGTTTTTTCTCCTCATGCCTTTATTTTTTTCCCCCACACCTGTAAAAAAAGTTTTTTTTCCAGGTTTTTTTCCCTTTTTTTCTTTTTTTTTCTTTTTGCCACGTCCAATTTTCTCATCACGCTTGTTTTTTTCCACCACACCTTTGTAATTCTCATTCCCACGTCTAATTTTCTTTTCTCTCTCGTTCCATCATGCCTGACTACAAATCTTTCCAACTCACTCTCCACAACCGCCTAAAACTATACCTCCGCACACTTCCCTCTCTATACTTTCAACCTACTATACGACTCTCCTTACTCATATTCAAGAAGACTCGTTTCTCTAGTCATATTACGTTTCTCAGTCGCTGCTTACATCACCGCCTCATCCCTAACGGTTTCCGCCTCCATTTCCACCCCACTCTCCACTCTTCTACCACCATTCTACCCATACTCCGCACCACATCCTACCGCCTTATGCGGGCCACCATTCGCTCCAATCTCTCTAAAATCCACACTATCGACCGCCTTCTTCCTCCAGCCTTTTCCATATTTTTCTCCTCTCTGTCACCCTCCCATGCTCACAATACATTGCGCTTTATCATTCAACTTAATCATCTCTTTCATGCATTTCTTACCGACACTAAGCTCCGCAAACTTCACTCACTCCTCCATTCCACTACACCCGATGCCACTACCCCAACCCCTCCACCACCCTTCTCCCTCCCTGATGTGCATTCCCCACCCACACCCAACCACCCTGCCTCTCCCACACACACTCCACCCACTCCCTCCCAGCCCTCCACCATCCCGACCGCCCCTCCTAACCCTACTTCATCCCCTCTTACTTCTATTCCACCCACCCCTTCTCCACTTCAGCCTGTCGTTACCATTCCCCCAGATCTTCCTCTCTCTGAGGCGGAGCGCTCCGTCCTCAATAGGGGTCTGCGCTTCATCCCACTCACTCCATCCTGCAAGGAATTTCAAACCCGTGCTGATGTCCACAGCTTTGTGCGCCGCGTTAGGTTGGGTGCGCTTTTCCATAACACACCACCCGCACCCAACGAGGACTGCTTCACTGACCTGGGCCGACGACCATCCCAGTGGACGCCTGCTCCTGGCCAGTTCCAGGCAGTTGATCTTTTCGGGGGCGCCTGCCAACGCGCTGTGGGCCGGTTTAACTTTTCCAGGCGTCCATCTCGACTCAACATCTCCCCAGCCGAACTCTCGGCCCTTCGATCCCTCCGACGCCGCACGGACATCATCATAAAACCGGCTGATAAGGGTGGAGCCGTGGTAGAATGGCGCGCGGACCTCTACGAGGCCGAAGCTCTCCGTCGACTTCGAGATACCTCATTCTACCGCCCTCTGCCCTCCGACCCCACGCCCAGCTACCAACAGACTGTGTCCTCCACTATCCATGACCTCATCCTCTCCTCCCGTCTCCCCGCCACCGCCTCCAACCTTATTGTTCGCACCCCACGCACCCCCACTATTTACTTCCTCCCCAAGATCCATAAACCGAACAACCCTGGCCGCCCCATCGTCTCCGCCTGCAACTGCCCCACCGAGCTTATCTCAAAATACCTAGACCGTGTCCTCGCCCCCCTAGTGGCTTCTCTCCCTTCCCACATTCATGACACTAACCACGCGCTTCGTCTATTCAACTCTTTCTCTTTCCCTCCCGGCCCTTCTAAGCTTCTCTTCACTCTAGACATCCAGAGCCTCTATACAGTGATCCCCCACGACGAGGGGCTGCGTGCCCTGAAGTTTTTTTCTAGACCAACGCCCCAACCCACAACCCGACACCTCCACACTCATTCGTCTGGCCGAACTTGTCCTATCTCTCAACTGCTTCTCGTTCGCGGGAGATATCTACCAGCAATTCTCGGGAGTGGCCATGGGGACGAGAATGGGCCCCAACTACGCGAACCTCTTCGTTGGTTATGTTGAGGCCCAAATATTCTCCAGTTTCACTGGTCCTACTCCCGAACTATACGGTCGGTATATCGACGACTGTATCGGTGCCACCTCACTCTCCCGCGAACATCTTGACTCGTTCCTCTCTTTCGTTCAGTCTTTCCATCCTGCCCTCCACTTCTCCTGTACTGTCTCTGACACCTCTGTCCCCTTTCTCGACATTTCGGTCAGCATCCTCCACTCCGCCCTTAGCACCTCCATACACTGCAAACACACAGACTCACACTCCTATCTCAACTTCTCCTCCTCCCACCCTAGACACACAAAACATTCCATCCCCTATTCCCAATTCCTCCGTCTACGCAGACTTTGTAGCGACAGCCATGACTTTGAGACTCAGTCTCAACTCATGGCTCACCACTTTAGCCTGCGTGGATATCCACCCACCACCATCCACACCGCCCTTGCCAGAGCACGTTCTGTGGACCGTGCATCTGCTCTCTCCCCCCGAACCCGCCCTGCCGTTTCCCGCCTCCCTTTTCCCCTCACCTACCATCCCACCACCCTACCCCTCCAACGCTCCATTCTCCGAGCTTTTCGGCGCCTCCAGTCCGACCCCTCCACCTCCCACATCTTCCCTAATCGACCCCTCCCCTCCTTCAAACGAGCCCACAACCTACGGGACCTCTTGGTCCACAGCTTCTTCCCCAACCCAACCTCCCAACCTGGCTCGTTCCCCTGCTCCCGCCCACGCTGCCGCACTTGCCCTTACCTCTCCAACACCACCCTCCTCACCAGCACCCATCACCGACCCTATCGCATCACCGACTCCTTCACCTGCACGTCTACCAACATCATATATTGCCTCTCCTGCTCTCTCTGCCAATCCCTGTACATCGGACAAACGGGGCGCCGCCTGGCCGACCGATTCGCGGAACACCTCCGAGATATCAACGTCGGCAATGACACCCCGGTGTCACGCCACTTCCGTTCTGCCGGCCACTCCTTGCGGCAACACCTGTCTGTGTTTGGATTGTCCATGCACAGGGGCCATCCGGACTCCCGTTTGCGCCGTGAACAGGGATTAATCTTCTATCTTCGCTCCTTTGCGCCACATGGGCTCAACTCTCCTCCACTCTTCATCTAACCCCCTCCTCCTGTCTCTCTCCCCCACCCTCCCTCCTACCACCCATCTCTCCCCTCCCCACCTCCTGCTCCGACTCCTACTTCTTTGTACGTCTCTTCACCTCTCTTCATACTTCTCTCCACTCCCACTTCTCTTCACCCCTACTCTTTCTCTCCTCTCTCTTACTCTCTCTCACTCTCTTCTCTCGTACTCCCCCCTCTCTCACTCTTACTCTCTACACTCTTACTCTCCTACTCTCTACACTCTTACTCTCTTACTCTCTCACCCTTACTCTCTCACTCTCTTCCCCTCTCTCTCACTCTCTTTCTCTTCCTCTCTTTCTCCCCCCCATACCCCTCTTCCCTCTCTCTCACTCTCTTTCTCTTCCACTCTTTCTCCCCCCTCTCTCAATCCACCTTCCCTCTCTTATACCCACCCTCTCTCCTCTCTTCCTCTCCTCTCCCATACCCATCTTCCCCCTCTCTTACATCCACCTTCCCCTTCTCCCTCCTCGTCAACACCCCCTCATAAGCTCATCCCACCACACCCCAACACACTCCTACTCTACCTTCCCACTCCACCCCATCCAATTCCTTACACCCACCACCCACCCCTACCCACATACCCTACCCTACCCACATACCCCACCCTACCCACAGACCCCTACCTCTACCCCACCCTCAGCCTAACCCACACTCCACCCATGCCTTCCCTACCTCCCAACACCCTCAGATCACACCACACCAATACCCTCGCATCACACCACGCACACCACACCAATACCCTCGCATCACACCACGCACACACTACAACTGACCAACTACTTTCTCCCTTTCTCCCTTCCCCATTTTCACACTACATACGTCAAGACCACCAGCATTCTACCTCCCACACACAGCCCCTCGTTCCCGATCACCGTTTGTTATCTCCCCCTTTCTTAGCTCTCCTGAAATAAGAATTTCTAACTTCCGGTCAGCCATTGTTATGATCGGCCATTATTATGATTGACCGTTGACTGAACACTATTCAATTTTTTTTCTCCGTGTCTTTCTCCTTGTCTCCGTATTCTTTCTGTTGAAGAGCGTAGCTCGAAACGTCAAAGACTTTCCGTATTCCCGAGCGTCATACTAATATATACTTTTGTTATTTACACCACCTGTCCTCGTCTGTTGTTATTATTTGTATATTCTCCCATATATATATATATATATATATATATATATATATATATA
>NC_142930.1:128575725-128583225 GCF_046866305.1 Octopus bimaculoides
ACACACACACACACACACACACACACACACACACACATGATGGCTATCAACCCGTAGATGGGTTCAACTGTCACTGAGAATGCAATGCTTGTACAAAATTTAGGATCCAATAAGTTTTGCATAACACATTATAGACTATCTACACCATATTAAGATGATCTGGAGACAAACCGAGTCAAGATATCCAGTGTCAATATGAGTCGCCGACTCAGGAATTTGGGAGTACCAGGATTTAAAGCGCAAGAAAAACGTCCCCAAAATGTCCAATGTCATTCCCTGCATATCCAGTTTTATATCAGAGAGACCATTTCCCAGAGACATACTTTAAAAAAAACTGGTGGTTGCATCACTCCCAGTCGCCTTCCAGCACACAAGACACCAACCAGGAATTTCTGAGGGCCCATGCTATTGTTAGGCAATCGTTCAACCTATATTAAGTTCATCCCTCCTTTTCACAAGAATTGATTTTAATTCTACTGGGTTTGTAGCAACCCTTCTCGACAGGCTAACCTGGTTAGGGTGCCGGTTTAGTCGCCGTCGACTCGACCATGCAGCACGTTGTACTAGAGTCCACATTACAAGTAGCTATCATGGGAGACCTCACAAGTAACCTGACAAGCCCACGCATGCGCAAACATAAACATCTATTTTCATTTTACGTCATTCCTGTCGTTCTTTCTCGTTCATTCTTTCATTTTCTCAGAATGCAACCATGTGTTCTGAACCTCATTGATTCACTGGTAGTACTCGGTACGCTATCCAAACTTGTCCGACTATTGTATTATCAGAGGCATGAAACTTTTAAGTCTGTATTTTTGCATTTAAATCCCGTGTATGCTAATTTTCACATATGTGTGTGCGTGTGTTTGTGTGTGTGTGTGTGTGTGTGTGTGTGTGTGTGTGTGCATATGTGTGGTGTGTGTGTTTGAGTGTATATTCGTAAATATATACTTATATATATATATAATTCTCTTATTATATATATAGATAGGTATAGATATATACATATATATTTATATATATATGGTGGTTGCATCACTCCAAGTATATATGCATCACTCCCAATTATGTATATATATATATATATATATATATATATATATATATATATATATATATATATATATATATATATATATATATATATAATTATGGAGTGGCAGAATTTTAGAGCGCCGAGAAAAAATTCTTTGCACAATTTGTTCCGGCTTAGTTCAAATCCAGTTAGCGACAACTTTGTTTTTCATCCCTCCGGGATAAATAAGATACGATATCAGTGTGCTACTGGGGTCTGTCGTATCGACTGATCCCTCTCCTCAAAACTGCTGGCCTTGTGTCACAAACTGAGACCATTAAAGCGGTGATTTGACAGAAATGTTTTAACCTTTCACAATCGAAGAAATAAGGTACCAGTCAAATACTTGGGTAAATGTAATTGACTTAACGACACAACACCTAAAACTCAAGGCGTTGTCCTAAATTTAGAAAAATAAATTATTATTATTGTTATCATTGTGTGAAAGGGGAGTACATGCCATCAAAGTGACACTGGGGTGCAAATATACGAAGCCCAGTATACCCATCATGACTACCCGAATCATAAGGGTACACCAGGCACATGCAAAACGACCATATGTGTATGACATGGTGATATCATACCAAGATAAACAGCGCATGACCTCGCAGGTGGGGCCCAGTTAGAATTTTCTTCAGGTCGAGTAGTCCATCCCACTCAAAAGGTCCCTGAATAAGGGTCGTTTAAGGATGTTGAACGAAACACCCATGTTTCCAGAGGTGAATTATTCTAACCCCAAATAATTCCTCTCAATACATAGCCATGATGCCCCCCGCCCACTACTTCTGCTCTTGATCAGAGATGCACAAATCTTCAGCCATCAAGGGACATGCTCAACTGGTTAAGGTCAAACAAATCTGTGGTATTGAGCAGAATATTTGCTGTAGCCAATCTTTTATACCAAGACAAAACATTGTACATGATAACACTTGCAGTCAGTTAAGATCAGAAGCTATGAGTGCCTCTGTTTGGTACTGCATCAGGGCGATGATGGTTATTATTAATATTATTAATATTATTATCATCATCATCATCATTATCATCATCATTGTAGAAATCTGGATAATAGAAGCGACAGAGTGCTGCTTTACAGTATTTAAGTACTACAGGTGCGTTCTTAGTTCAAATGACAGCAGCGTTGACTTTCTTTCATATTTCCGGGGTCGATGAAATAATGTACACATAGGTTATAATCCACTGTGTCCTTCCTCCATCCTCCACCCTCCACCACCATCTTTCTGTCCATCGGACTATAATACAGTTGTTTACTATACCCTAATCACATGATACTGTCATATTAGTAAAACTGTAAAACGACTTATATTCTGGTTCACATATACACACAGTTTTTGGAAAAGGATGAACAACTCCGATGCACATAACCCATTTTCTCGGAATCTAACACCATCCCCAATTCTACACTACAGCTCAACACAAAAATTAGATTAGCAAATTTGAATTTGCAAAACTTCTATATTTGTTAAGTGTTGTATTATGGATTGGATCGTTTTTGCTTGGTTTCGTCGAAATTAAAATTCAAGTATGGCAGCTAATAAATGTAATTGCCGCTTCTAATAGAGTTGATAAATAGCTGCATGACACTTGATTTTACTGCATCAATGACTATCACTGTGGGCGCAAAATTCTCGCCGCTTCCTCTGTAATTACTCAACAAGCCAGAAGAGCTTGCAATAAGTGACTTCAACCTCATTGTCTTAAGTAGACGAACACCACGTCAATGTTTTTAACTAGTTTAACGATACCATCTATTGCATCTTCAATATCGTGAATATACATGCAGCGTGCTCACATTGAAAGTAGGGGCTAAGCAGCATTGAACGTTCAGTGAGCAAGTAAATTTATCGATTGCTTTCGACGAGACAGAGAGGCCGGAAATGTCGATGGCCAAGAAAGTTCGGTCAACCAGTAAAAAAAGAAATCGGGAGGTCATCGGTTCGTATCCTATTAAAACTATTATATTATTTCTGTGGTCGTGCTACTTATCAGACAATACCCAACTTCATACGGCTGTAAATGGATTGAAATTGTTCAGTAAATGCTGCAGTTAAGGGTATATCTATGGCCATGGTATGAACGCAGAAAATAACTGTGCAGCTAAGAGGTTCTCGGTTCGATTCCTTCACGCTGCACTTTGAATAAGTGCTTTCGAGCATGGTTTCTAGTCGAGCTACAATTTGATAAACGAAAGCAACAATATCGAAATCGGTCGTGCTACTTGTATACATATATATATATATATATATATAGATATATAGGTACACACACACACACACACACACACACACACACACGTATATATATATATGTATGTATGTATGTGTATATATATGTGTGTGTGTGTGTGTGTAATATATATATATTTCTATATGTATGTATAAAGGTATCTGTGTGTGTATTTGTATGTAATTCTGTAAGTATATAAGTATATATATATATATATATATATATATATATATATATATATACGTATATATATATATATATACTCTCAGGAATGTCTCATATTCTCAGGAATGACTTATCGCAAGCAAGCACAGGTAGAATGCCTGCTCAACCTCACCAACGCCCTATTCATGGAGCAAACTGTTCTCAGACCAACTAGAGCGAATAACATTCTAGATCTCTGCTTCACGAACAATACGGACGTCAGTCATGATGTGAAAGTGACGCCGACATTAGTTTCAGATCACAACATAATAGAGCTGTCTATGTTTGGGCCAAAAGAAACCAAAGACATACAGACTAAAGGAAGCACCCAAAATCTCTCCAATCTGAACTTCCACAAAGCGGACTGGAAATCGATTCAGAAAGAGATCCTCAAAGAGGATTGGCCAAAATGTCTCTCCACACTAGACATTGACATGAAACTAGAATGTTTCATGTCTACCGTGCAAGTCATAAGCCAGAAATATGTCCCAGAGCACAAGGCCAAAACAAATTGGAACAAGATTCCAAGGGAGAGGAAGATCCTCATGAGACGACGGACAAAAGTTGCAAATCGACTCAACCAGCATCTCAAGAATGGCCAAAGGTCCCGCCTAAAAACGACACTGATGGAGATCGAAAAAAGGCTGCAACAATCCTATGTCAAGGAGAGAGCAGACAAAGAAGCCTGGGTTATAAAAAACGTTAAGTCAAACCCAAAGGCCTTCTTTCATTACGCAAAAGAAACAGCCTCAGTACGCTGCAAGATTGGACCCCTCTTCGAAAAGGATGGCTCCCTCACAGACAGTCCAACTAGGATCAGTGAGGTACTGAATGAGCAATTCAAAAGTGTCTTCACCACTCCATTGGAGCACAGACAAGTGAACAAACCAGTGGAATTCTTTGCAACCTCCACTATAACCAGTGAGGCAGTTACGATGGAATACATCAACATAAGCGAAGAAGATGTACTACTAGCTATACATGAAGTGGACACAAACTCAACTGCTGGCCCTGATGGTTTCCCAGCAATCCTCCTTAAATCGTGTAAGCATGCCCTGGCAAAACCCCTCCAGATCCAAGCTGAAGGAGGGAATAATATGCCCAATCCATAAAGGGGGAAGCAGAGCAGATGCTAAAAACTATAGGCCTATCTCTCTGGCTTCACACATCAGCAAAGTCATGGAAAGGATAATCAGAGGAAAACTAATCGCATTCCTTGAAGAAAATAAATTGCTGAGTGATACCCAACATGGCTTTCGACCAGGTGGGAGCTGCCTGACGCAGCACTTACAACATTACGACTGGGTGTTGAGGCAGTTACTCAACAACTCAAATGTGGACGTAATATACCTTGATTTTGCAAAGGCTTTTGACAAAGTGGATCATGGTGTGATATGCCACAAACTGCGTGATCTTGGCATAGCTGGAAAACTTGGAGAGTGGTTACATGACTTTCTGAAAGATAGAAGTCAGGCAGTAGTGGCTAATGGAGCCACCTCTATGAAAACACAAATAATGAGCGGTGTTCCACAGGGAACTGCCTTGGGACCATTGCTTTTTATAGTCGCTCTCTCAGATATGCCTTCAAGTGCCCGGATAGCCACTCTTGCAAGCTACGCAGACGATACAAAAGTCTCGCAGAAAATACAGAACTCCAGTAATGTTGCACACCTGCAGCAGGAATTGGACTCAGTTTACAGATGGGCTGAGGACAATAATATGCAGTTTAATGCTGAAAAATTCCAAGCCCTGCGCTACCAACGTCCAAAACTGAATATGAAACTTACAGAGTACACTGGTCCACAGGGAATTTCAATCCCAGAGCCTAAATCAGTGAGAGACCTGGGTATCGACAAGAGTGATGATACCTCTTTCCAAGTGCACATTACCAGAATGGCAACAAAGTGCAGACGATTGGCTGGATGGATCCTGAGAACATTCAGAACCAGAGATAAGGAAACCATGATGATCCTCTGGAGGACATTCGTACTCAGCCGCCTGGATTACTGCTCACAGCTGTGGTCACCCACCAGTCTGAAATTAACAGCAGAACTTGAAGCAATCCAGAGTAGATTCACAAAGAAGATTGTCTCTTTGCAACTGCTCAGCTACTGGGAAAGGCTGAAACAGCTAAGACTCTACTCCCTGGAGAGAAGGCGGGAGAGGTATGCAGTAATATACATCTGGAATATCCTGGAAGGAATTGTGCCAAATTTTGGCATTGAAAGCTACACCAATGCCAGAACGGGACGACACTGCATAGTGCCAAAGATCCCAGCAATGCCATCGCGCTTCAGGACCAGTTACTGCAACAGCTTGGGATTCAGGGGCCCACAGCTTTTTAATATTCTCCCAAAGAGCCTGAGGAATCTGCACAAAGGAGATGTAGGAGTTTTTAAATCAAAGCTGGACCTCTTCCTATCGAGAGTCCCAGATGAACCTACCTCGCGGCAGGAGGTGCAAATGAGGGTTGCTAAATCAAACTCCATTTTTCACCAAGTGTCACATATTGTAAGAGGCTCCCTGTAATAACAGTGTAGCAACACGGTGGTGCATCAGCATGGCCGCAGCTCTAAGCTGAAACTTAAAAAAAAACAAATATATATATATATATATATATATATATGAATGCGTACATACATATACATGTAAATGTATCTATCTATCTATCTATCTACATATATATATATATGTGTGTGTGTGTGTGTGTGTGTACATCCATCTATCTATGTGTGTGTTTGAGTGTGTGAGTGAGTGTGTGTGTATACGTGTATGTATGTATGTATGCATGCATATATATATATATGTACATACATCTAAGTGCGTGTGTGAGTATGTGCGTATGTATGTATGCATGCACGTATGTATATATTATCACTATTCATAATACAACTTTAAACTGGAGTTTATGAAATCCTAAGGAATAATGCACTTCGTACCCTGCATTCCACGGAGTTTATTTATGAGATTTATAAACTAATATAATTTTCTGGTCGTAAATATTACAGAGATGCATTAATGTTGTAATACTATGCATTATTGTCTTGCTGAATGCTCTATTGTGTGTTGCAAGTAAATGTTGCTGATATTTTACCGATTCTACTATTGTAGATTCGCAATTTACTTTACCATTTATAGAAATGCATATAAATATACGAACAAAACGTAGAACAGAGACTTAAATATAAACATGAATATACATACACGTGCAACACCTACACGTGCATATATGTGTGTGCGTGTGTGTGCATACAATTTGTATGTATAGGTATGTATATAGGCATGCGTGTGAAAGTACGAAAATATAGACGTACATACAAACACATATTTGTACATATGTTCATATATACTCTTAAATATATCTATATATTTATATACACACTTATGAGTGTGTGCGAGTGCCTGCGCGAAAGCAATGTGTAGAGACATAAGCAGAAAAATATACATATAAATATAATATACTATACACACACGCGCGCGCGCGCGCCCAGGCACATATATATAGCTAGCTAGCATGATAGATAGATAGATAGATAGATAGATAGATAGATAGATAGATAGATAGATTGATAGATAGATAGATAGATACGCACATATATTAATGTAAATACGTATATATGCATATAAATGTTCACATATACCAATACATATATATAAATATGTATATGTGCATGTATAAATATATACAGCTATATGTATGCATATGGGCTCATACATGCATATATTTATGTGTGCGCGTGTGTTTATATATATGTATTTTCATGTGTATGTCTGTATGCAAATATATTTTCATATGTACTTGTGTGAATGTGTGTACGAATGCAGATGAATAAACGAGGCATAATGCCTACGCTATGTCTCTCTGCAACGTATACTGTTTAAATTTCTAAAGTTACTCTTCTAGGCTTCCGTAAATCCCATTGCGCTCTCAAATAATTTGCCCAACAGACGTTGGATCCAAACATTGAACAATGACC
>NC_142930.1:128588225-128593225 GCF_046866305.1 Octopus bimaculoides
CTTAAAATAACAAAATAGGAAAATGCAGTGAAGCATGCAAATCTTGCGAAGGGTAGACACTCTCAGCTGAGGGGGGATTCTTAACTTTTGAAGGAGCGCCGATTTTCAGTGAGGAGTGAGGAGGAAACAGACTTTTCCGCTAATAAAATATTCTGAGCCCTTCACAAGGGTAGCAAAATTCTAATAATGCAAATATGAGATATACCCAGCGAATTTCCAAAAGTACGGAACGAACCTTCTTAAATAATAACGAAACTAAACATTATTATTATTATCATCATCATCATTATTGTTATCATAATTATTATTATTATTATTATTATTATTATTATTATTATTATTATTATTATTATTATTATTATTATTATCATTATTATTATTATTATTTTTATGATCATTGTTGTTGTTGTTATATTTTGGCTTTTCAGAAATTTATACATGCAGCACTAAAAGTCTCTACCAAACCCGTCAAAGGAAAACAAGATTTTATATCTAAAGATGGAAACAGCTGAAGTGGCACGCTGTCGAAAAAAACAAAAAAAAGAATGTTGAATCTGTGTGTAAAAGAATCTCCTGTATAAAATTTATAATAAAACTGAATAAGTAAGATTGCATCAACATGGAGACGGATCGACGCAGAATATGGGAGGTTCCCATCAGTACCGCCTATTGCAATTCACTTATGTTAGGGCTGCCAGGAATTAGGTCTACATATTTGTTTGCTCTTTTCGATATCATTCCAAGAGCCCAAGTAATAACACGTAATGTTGTAACTTCGTGATGGCACATTCTTCGGATTGCTAGTTACAAGTTTCGTATACGAAACGTTGTAAGTTTCGGTGCTGGCTCTGTACTATATAGTGGTACTCCGTCGGTTACGACGACGAGGGTTCCAGTTGATCCGATCAACGGAACAGCCTGCTCGTGAAATTAACGTGCAAGTGGCTGAGCACTCCGCAGACACGTGTATCCTTAACGTACTTCTCGGGGAGACTCAGCATGACACAGTGTGTGACAAGGCTGGCCCTTTGAAATACAGGTACAACAGAAACAGGAAGGAAGATTGAGAGAATATTGTGGTGAAAGAAAAAAAGCAGGGTTCGCCACCATCCTCTGCCGGAGCCTCGTGGAGCTTTAGGTGTTTTCGCTCAATAAACACTCACAAGACCCGGTCTGGGAATCGAAACCGCGATCCTACGACCGCGAGTCCGCTGCCCTAACCACTGGGCCTTTGCGCCTCCACTATATATATAACTAATTCTAAAAATTATTACACTCTCCTGTTTTGAAATATAATTACTCTGCAAAAATTTTCAACTCTTTATGTATACCTCTCGAAAATATGGAATCTACTGATTTGGAATACTGGAAAAAACAGATGTGCTTCAAAAGGTCACAGGCTGGAAGTTAACCCTATTTACATAATACATACTTACATATATACATATTCATGTAAATGTGTGTGCCAACCGTGTCTATCTGTCCGCCTGCCTGCTTGTCTGTATACACACGTGCACGCACACTCTTATCTCTGTTTTTATGTGATCGACTGGCACACATCAGATTGGTTCCGTTTCTCTTTTCTTCTTAATAACCTTTTACTTCTGTGTTATATAATTTTCCTCTCTCCATCTGTGACATAGTATACAGCCTTTAAAAGCTATCGTTTAGACCTCCATAAACCCTGTCAACAGAATGAGATAGTTTAGCGGACCTGTCTGTCTCTTACCAGGTGTACATATATTTATTCATTATGTTTTGTCTACACTTTCACCTCTTCACATTTTATCGAAAATATAACACAAGGTTCTCTACAAAATTTTAGGTTCATAAATTTGCCAGACATATAGACACACACACACACACACACTCACTCAAACTCGCTCATACATTAAAGATATATATATACACACACACATACATACTTATACATATATTGAACACATATGGGTGTATAAACAAATATTAATACATATGTATTGCATGTATACTTGCAGATATTTATATAAGTCACTCCGTCGGTTACGACGACGAGGATTCCAGTTGATCCGATCAACGGAACAGCCTGCTCGTGAAGTTAACATGCAAATGACTGTAATGTATGAGTGTTTGTATGTATGTATGTATGTATGTATGTATGTATACAGGCATGTATGTATTATGTATGTATGTATGTATGTATGTATGTATGCATGCATGTATATATGTATGTATGTATGTATGTATGCATGTATGTATGTATGTATTATGTATGCATGCATGCATGCATGTATGTATGTATGTATGTATGTATGTATCTCATGTTCTCTCTTTCCGAAGTTATAGAAACTAGAGCATGAGTCCTTACGTGCAATCCTGCTATATCCACGTGGATATAGTTGAACTATGAACTTTTATGCTTCTTTTTTCTTCTTTCTTTCCCATCTCTTTATTCTTTTACTCCCTTCCTCTATGTCGTCATCTTAATATATACCATTCCCATTATCTATATTTTCCCCCTATTTGTCTCTGATGACGAAATATCTCATACTCGGCGATATCCCAGAAACAGCTGTAAGATTTTGAATTTCTTCCTATAATAATATTGTATACGACTTGAGATGTTTGCCTCGCCTTAATGTTTGTTGTCCTCTTTAACAATTATACATGCACATATACATACAGAAATGGATGGATGAATATATATATGTGTGTGTGAATGTGTAAATATATATATATATATAAATATATATATATATATATATATATATATACAGAGGAAGAGAGCAAGAGGCACTGACAAGCAGAGATAGACCTTGTCTGTCGTGGGGCGCAGTATATTATAATCAAGTTTCCAAAGGTTACGTGCTATGGAAAATCAGTTTACTATTGAATGGACAAGTTGTTTATCTCACATTTCTTAAAGGAAAAACACGCTATTAAAATTCTCTTTTCTGTCAAAAGCTTAAAATATATGGTGACATAGAGATGTAAGCCCAATGATTATTATATCAATGCTATATATGTAGGTATATGCTAGAGAGAGGCAGATTGGTAGCTAGACAAATGGAGTGAAATACATCGATAGATAGCCTGGCCAATTGGGTGGCGTCATTCGACAGCTAAAACAACGCAAATCGCATTGTAACCAGTGATGCATAGCAACATTATATATATATATATATATATATATATATATATATATATGCATAGCACTCGTGGAAACTCACGTCAGCCCTGATATAGAGGATGCAGAAGTACACGTACCAAAATATGTCATACTGCGAACAGACAGAAGCGAAAGGAGCCATGGTGGAGTTGCTGTATACATCCGTGACGACCTCACACCCCAGGTCTTACTGTCATACTCAAATTCGGTATGCGACACCCTAGTTGTATACATAAGACAACATAATATAGTCATATGCAATGCATATTGCCCACCGGATGCTCCAAACCACATAGGCAAATTGGAAGATTGCCTCACTAGAATTAAAGAAATCCTCATGAAACTGGAACACCATGTGACCATATTTCTTATGGGTGATTTCAACTTCCCCAACGTCAAATGGCCCGAAGGTCTCATACTCTCAGGAATGACTTATCGCAAGCAAGCACAGGTGGAATGCCTGATCAACCTCACCAATGCCCTATTCATGGAGCAAACTGTTCTCAGACCAACTAGAGTGAATAACATTCTAGATGTCTGCTTCACGAACCATACGGACATCATTCATGATGTGAAAGTGACGCCGACATTAGTTTCGGATCACAACATAATAGAGCTGTCTATGTTTGGGCCAAAAGAAACCAGAGACATACAGCCTAAAGGAAGCACCCAAAATCTCTCCAATCTGAACTTCCACAAAGCGGACTGGAAATCAATTCAGAAAGAGATCCTCAGAGAGGATTGGCTAAAATGTCTCTCCACACCAGACATTGACATGAAACTAGAATGTTTCATGTCTACTGTGCAAGCCATAAGCCAGAAATATGTCCCAGAGCACAAGGCCAAAACAAATAGGAACAAGATTCCAAGGGAGAGGAAGATCCTCATGAGACGACGGACAAAAGTTGCAAATCGACTCAACCAGCATCCCAAGAATGGCCAAAGGTCCCGCCTAAAAACAACACTGATGGAGATCGAAAAAAGGCTGCAACAATCCTATGTGAAGGAGAGAGCAGACAAAGAAGCCTGGGTTATAAAAAACATTAAGTCAAACCCAAAGGCCTTCTTCCATTACGCAAAAGAAACAGCCTCAGTACGCTGCAAGATTGGACCCCTCATCGAAAAGGATGGCTTCCTCACAGAGAGTCCAACTAGGATCAGTGAGGTACTGAATGAGCAATTCAAAAGTGTCTTCACCACTCCATTGGAGCACAGAGAAGTGAACAAACCAGTGGACTTCTTTGCTACCTCCCCTATAACCAGTGAGGCAGTTACGATAGAATACATCAACATAAGCGAAGATGTACTACTAGCTATACATGAAGTGGACACAAACTCAACTGCTGGCCCTGATGGTTTCCCAGCAATCCTCCTTAAATCGTGTAAGCATGCCCTGGCAAAACCCCTCCAAATCCTCTTCCAGAGCTTTCTCGCAAACGGCAGACTGCCAAGCAAGTTGAAGGAGGGAATAATATGCCCAATCTATAAAGGGGGAAGCAGAGCAGATGCCAAAAACTATAGGCCTATCTCTCTGACTTCACACATCAGCAAAGTCATGAAAAGGATAATCAGAGGAAAACTAATCGCATTCCTTGAAGAAAATAAATTTCTGAGTGATACCCAACATGGCTTTCGACCAGGTAGGAGCTGCCTGACGCAGCTCTTACATTACGACTGGGTGTTGAGGCAGTTACTCAACAACTCAAATGTGGACGTAATATACCTTGATTTTGCAAAAGCTTTTGACAAAGTGGATCATGGTGTGATATGCCACAAACTGCGTGATCTTGGCATAGCTGGAAAACTTGGAGAGTGGTTACATGACTTTCTGAAAGATAGAAGTCAGGCAGTA
>NC_142930.1:128598225-128625725 GCF_046866305.1 Octopus bimaculoides
AAAATATGCAATGCTTATGACTTAGAAGTAGCGTAGGTAAAAAAATTCTACCCTGAAGCTAAGTCAAGCTAAGAAATAAAGCTGTATGTTGGAAAATATATATGTGTGTGTGTGTGTGTGTGTGTGTGTGTGTGTGTGTGTGTGTGTGTGTGTGTGTGTGTGTGTACTGTGAAACGTTGTAGGTTCTTAGAAAAATAAATATATGGGTGGAGTCTTGGTGAAATATGGTTTGGATATTTCAGTTTAAACAGCGTAAAGGAAAACAAACTTGCTCAATAACACAGCACATCTCACCTGCCTAGAATCCGACCCATACCCAAACATTTGCAAGCCCAGCACCATAACCAGCCATCTCACAGTTGTTAACATAGCTTCTGCCAATGCTGTGGGGTTAAGAAAATCGCTTCACAACTGCATGATTTCGGGTTCAATCCCACAGCGTGGCACCTTGGGCAAGTATCTTCGGCTATAAACTCGGGATGATCAATAAATCAAGAGTGAATTTGGTTGACAGAAACTGTGTGAAGGCCCGTCACGTAAATGTATCTGTGTGTCTGTCTCTTTGTGTTTCTGTTCCCCCCCCCCCACCAACAAGCTACCACTTCAAAATCGGTGTTGGTTTGTTTGCGTACCAATAAATATATACATGTAATATAAAGTATGGCTGTGCGGTAAGAAACTTGCTTCCCAACCATTGGGCTCAGTACTACTTCCTGGCACCTTGGATTTGTTAGACGGAAACTGAAAGAAGCCCGTCGTGTGTATAAGTATGTATATATGTATATATATGGATTGCGCGCGTGCATGTGTGTTTGTGTGCGTGTTCCTTTGTGTCTGTATTTGTCCTCGCTTCCGCTTGACAAACTGTATTGATTTGTTTACCTCCTCAGTGACTTAGCGGTTCGTCAAAACAGACCGATAGAATAAGAACAAGGCTTGATAAAAAAGAAAAAGAGTAACTGCGAACGATTCATTCGACTAAAAATTCTTCAAGGCGGTACTCCAGAATGGCCGGGGTCTAATGATTGCACCAGCATGACCGCAGCCACTTGGCTGAAACACATAAAAAAAATTAAAAAAATACATATATACACACACACACGCGCACACATGCAGATACATTGATTAAATTGGGCATATCATTTTCTCAATATACATATATAGGGCTGGCAAGAAAGTAATTTCGTTTCTCGCGAATAGACAGTTACAATTTTCTTTAATGACTTTTGTCAATGTTATGATTTTTCTTTTTCACATTTGATAGCCGTTACTTTTAGCTTGCTTTAGAAGCAGATTACGCGTAATTTTGCTTACAGCTGTTGTTAGTTCAGTGTCAGTTTAAACATGGCGGGCAAAAACGAAGATTTTCGCTATATTTTGCTTTTTTATTCCCGTAAAGGCAAGAAAGCTGCAGAGGATCACAAAGAAATATGTGGAGTTTATGGTGCTGATTGCTTAGCGGAACGTGCGTGTCAGAAATGGTTTTAAAAAATTCTGTTCTGGAGATTTTTCACTCAAAGATGACCAACGTTCTTGTCGACTTACTGAAGTTGATGGTGACCGAATCAAAGCCATAATTGAATCTGATTATATAACTGTGCGAAGGACCGCAGAGAGGTTAAATGTATTACACATAACAATTGAAAATCCCTTAAAATGTCTTGGATCCGTTAAGAATCTCGATATTTGGGTTCCACATAAATTGATAGAGATTCACTCAACACAACTTATCAATATTTGCGATATGCATCTCAAACGCAATGAAATCGACCTTTTCTTGAAACGAATCATCACCGGTGATGAAAAATGGATCGTCTACAATAACATCAATCGAAAACGATCGTGATCCAAGTGTAATGAACCAGCACAAGACACATCGACAGCTGAATTGCATCAAAAGAAAAGGTCATGCTGTCAATTTGGTGGGATTACAAAGATATTGTGTATTTTGAGCTGCTTCCACGGAACCAAACGATCAATTCAGATGTTTACTCTCAACAACTAATGAAACTGGAGGAAGCAATCAAAGAAAAACGGCCAGATTTAGCAAATTGTAAAAGAATCGTGATCCACTATGACAACGCTAAACTACACTTGTCTTTGTTAATTCGTGAAAAATTATTGGAGCTTGGTTGGCAAATGGTGTCGCATCCACCATATAACCCTGACCTTGCACCATCAGATTACCATTTATTTCGAAGTTTGCAAAATTTTTTGACTGGTAAAACTTTCAATAATGATGATGACCTGAATCGCACTTGCTTCAGTTTTTGGCTGATAAGGACCAGAAATTCTATGAGCGCGGAATTATGAAGTTGCCAGAAAGTTGGCAAAAGGCCATTGAACAAAATGAAAGAATTGATTAAAGTTCATTCTTCGTACGAAAAAACAAAATGACTTTCATTTCACACTAAAAAACCGAAATTACTTTCTTGCCAACCCAATACATATGAGTGTATGCGCATGCGTGCGTGCATGTGTATGTGGGGGGTGGGTTGTAAACTCATTTACTCTTTTACTTGTTTCAGTCATTTGACTATCGGTCACTTTTGCCGAACCTCTAAGTTACGGGTACGTAAACACACCAGCATCGGTTGTCAAGCGACGTTCGGGGGGAGGGGGGACAAACACAGACACATATATATATATGCATATATATACGACGGGCTTCTTTCAGTTTCCGTCTACCAAATCCACTCACAAGGCTTTGGTCGGCCCGTGGCTATAGTAGAAAACAGTTGCCCAAGGTGTCACGCAGTGGGACTGAACCCGGAACCATGTGATTGGTAAGCAAGCTACTTACCACAGAGCCACTCCTACGCCTATATATGTATGTATATATTACATGTATGTATATATGCATGTATATATTACAAATATTAAAATGCATATATTTATGCTTCATATAAATTCATGCATTACAGCTACACATACATACATACATACATACATACATACATGTATATATATATATATATATATATATATATATATATATATATATATATATATATATATATATATATATATATATATAAACAATATATGAGTATATGCATATATATGTACATGTATGTATATACGTTCATCCACATGTACATATAGATACATAACTGGGTACATGACGTGGCAAAAGAACAAGGACAAAAATGGTAAACATGGTGCAACAAACATGCAGGCCACATAGAAACATCCCTTCATCAGCTGCCACCATTAAAACTCCGGCGTTTCAAAGAATTAAGGCAGTACGCATCGTTAAAATGGTTCTTCCCACGAACACAAATTAAATTGTTTTCGTGGAGGGTAGTGGCGGACGGAAAACAAGACGGGAAAACGAAACGGTGAATTAAACAAACAAAAAGGCTGTACATATATATATACACACACACACATTTCCACGTGTAGTTTCTATTTTCTTTTTGTAACATTTTTCTTTGATTTATATATGTGTATATATATATATATATATATATATATATATAAGTCAGTAAATAGTGGGGTTGTGTTAACCGCACGTGGAGAAATAATAGGAAAATGTAAAAAAGCCAGAATGCTGAACTGGGAGCATAATTTAATTAAGATTTTTTTCTAACCGGTTTTCATTGCGATGAAGCAAATTATCAAGAAGGAGAATGAAAATGTTTTTTTACAAAGAAGTACAAAAAAGTACAAAATGAAGAAAATAATATATAAAACAATAATATATAAAAAAAATAATAAATATACCCATACATTATATTGTCTTTGAGCTTTTGTAGTTCAATAGTAGTTCATGTATAAATTGGTAGGAAAAATAAGGATGCATGAGAGTTGAGTTTTGTTAGGTTTAAAAAAAGGGTTAAAAGTTTGTGTTAAGCAGGAAATGTGGTGTCAAAACAGGAAGTGTGTGTAAGGGGAGACAAGTGTTTTAGTTAGAGTTATGAACTCTTTTTTTCAAAACAGGAAGTTTGTGTCTGTTCATAGAGAAATAAGGTCACTGAGGGGTGTGTGTGTTAAGAAATGGTTGGAATTTCTCTATGAAAAGATTCTCCTTGTTGATTCTTTCTTGTGTGGAGATTCTGTCTTTACATTGATAGAAAGGGAATATAATGAATTTAGGGTTTTTGTTTCTGGCGCAAGAGTCTATGTGGCCACTGAGTGGAATTTGGCGGTATTGAGGGAGGTTTATTTGTTCCTTATGGACGAACTACTATTGAACTACAAAAGCTCAAAGACAATATAATGTATGGGTATATTTATTATTTTTTTTTATATATTATTGTTTTATATATTATTTTCTTCATTTTGTACTTTTTTGTACTTCTTTGTAAAAAAACATTTTCATTCTCCTTCTTGATAATTTGCTTCATCGCAATGAAAACCGGTTAGAAAAAATCTTAATTAAATTATGCTCCCAGTTCAGCATTCTGGCTTTTTTTACATTTTCCTATATATATATACATATATATATATATATATATATATATATATATGACTGGCTTCAATTCTGTTAAGGCAAAACTAATAAATCCCTCAGATAGAATTACATGTATGTGTGTGTATGTGTGTGTGCGTGTGTGCGTGTGAGTGTAGATGGGTGCAGGTACGTGCTATATGACTGCGCATGGGTTTTCCTGTTTATCCAAAGTTGTCTTCGACCACCTGTCGCTTCATGAATCAAAACGTTCCCAACCAAAGTGTCATTGTTGTTGACATCTAGTCTGGTCTGTTTTCATATCACTCTTGTTCTATCACTTTCCCTTTATGTGCACGGACACACACACACACACATACACACACACACATACACACACACACACACAAACACACACACACAAACGCTCACACACAAGCACACGCACATCCACACACACAGACACACACACGCAAACACACACACACAAACGCACACACACAAACGCACACACACACACACACAAACGCACACACAAACACATGCACATCCACACACACAGACACACAAACGCACACTTACGCACACACACTCGCATACACGTGCGCGCACGTGTATATGTTGTTGTTGCTGTTATTATCATCATCACCATCATTATCATCATTATTGTTGTTATTATTATTATTATCATCATCATCATCATTATTATCATTATTATCATTATTGTTGTTGTTGTTGTTGTTGTTGTTGTTGTTATTATTATTATTATTATCGTCATTATAATTATCATTATTATTATTAAGGCGAAATACTTTACGTTGCCGTTCTGAGTTCAAATTCCGCCGAGAACGACTTTGCCTTTCATCTTTTCTGGATTGATAAGTTAAGTACCAGTTGCGTACTAGATTCGATCTAATCAACTAGCCTTGAGATGCCACATTTTTTCAAGGCTTCTTCATTGGAATTTCAACATCAGCAATAGGGTATTTGTGTATGTATGTATTATGTATGTATGTATGTATGTATGTTTGTGTGCAGATTTGTATGTATGTGTGCAGATTTGTATGTTTTATGTATGTATTCTCATGCATAGAGTTACATATCTAGACATGCTCATATATACTTAAATGATAAACTTCTGGAAAGGTCTATAGATTTTTACAGTTCCTGTGATGGATTGAATCTGTAGTCTTCGAATTAGATTTCGCCTTTTCAGGCCTTGTGCCTACAGTAGAAAAGACTATTATTATTATTATTATGAAGGCGGTGAGCTGGCAGAATCGTTAGCACGCCGGACAAAAGCCTTCGCAGCATTTCGTATGTCTCTACGTTCTGAGATCAAATTCCGCTGAGTTCGACTTTGCCTTTCATCCTTTCGTGGTCGATAAATTAAGTACCAGTTGCGTACTGCGGTCGATGTAATCGACTAGCCTCCTCTCCAACATTTCAGGCCTCGTGCATATAGCAGAAAGTATCTTTATTATTATTATTATTATCATTATTGCCTTTGCACAGCTTCTAAAGCTGGAGATGTATTACAGTGTCAGCTGTTCGTTTCATGTGAACTAAGGTAACACCCCTTACTTTTGGAGCACCATTATTATTGTTATCCTTATTATTGTTATTATTGTTTGTTTTTTTTCTTCTTTCTTCAAATTTTCTTCCATTTCTCGTTGAGTGTTTTCCGTACACCTAGGACAGAGAAGATCATTGTATGCATTCCCAGTTTACAAACGCAAATTCACAGGTAAAATATGTATGTAAAAAAATTAATAATTAAATAAATTCATGAATGGATGTTGTTTTCACAGCGATAATGCTCTTCTCTGTACATGAGTTCTTCCAGTTAACATGATTTTTTGCACTTCCTGTAGGGATGGTAAGCCTGGTATCATTTTCAAATAGGTTTCAGTACCTTTTCTTTGTATCACTCTTAGAGATCCTACACTCACTGGTACGGTAATCGCCTTGAGATGCCACATTTTTTCAAGGCTTCTTCATTGGAATTTCAACATCAGCAATAGGGTATTTGTGTATGTATGTATTATGTATGTATGTATGTATGTTTGTGTGCAGATTTGTATGTATGTATATGTGCAGATTTGTATGTTTTATGTATTTATTCTCATGCATAGAGTTACATATCTAGACATGCTCATATATACTTAAATGATAAACTTCTGGAAAGTTCTATAGATTTTTACAGTTCCTGTGATGGATTGAATCTGCAGTCTTCGAATTAGATTTCGCCTTTTTGGTTTTGAGAAGCTAATTTCTCAAGATTTGTGTATGTATGTATTTACGCATGTATGTATCTATGTATGTATGTACGTAGTACGTACGTATGTATGTATGTATTTATGTATGTATGTATGTATGTATGTATGTATGTATGTATGCATGCATGTACGTACGTACGTATGTATGTATGTATGTATGTATGCATGTATGCATGTACGTATGTATGTATGTATGTATGTATGTATGTATGTATGTATGTATGTACGTCCTGGGTATAACTTGAAACTGCATCCTGTAGTGGGATCCAGGTAAGGGAGTGTTTTGAGAAGTGCGGAACTATCTCTTAGCCACTATTAACCTTGCGCAGTAGCACCTGTTAAAGTCCCAGTTATGGGTTAATTCGCCTATGAATCACTGGAAGTGAAGGACCCTTAGTTCTCCTTAGAACTTTCTTCTAGGAAAAGGTAAACTTGCTTAAAAAGAAAAAAACTTGACTTATATTTGGTCTCTGGTCGTCTCAACCTCTGCTGTGCCACTGGTTTTATGGTTGATTGCGTTCAAAATTAGGCTCAATGATGCGCAAAACTATATCCACTGAAAATAAATTCCGTCTTGATGGACTCAGAATAGTCTATAAGGAACTGGATGAGCCCTCTAGGAGCTTGGAACTGCTGGAAAGAACGAGAGAAGTTATCCTCAGATCACAGAACGGGCCTTAGTGCTTACAAGAGAGTGGAGGCCACTAAATCCGCACCCCCAACCCCGGAGGAACAAGTAATTAAACTGGGTAGCAACCTGATTGAATTATCATCCCAAAACAAGAACAGGCCCTCTGAAGGAGCCACTCTGTCTCTGTCCATCAAATTCTACTCACAATGTTTTCGTCAACCGCATGTACGTTACATCCTAACGTACATAGCTGCGAAGAGAACTTCTATACAATGCAGTCTTACTTGCATCCAAAGATCAACATCAAAGCGGATTTGTTTTAATTCTGCTGCTGTTTTTATTATCAAGCAGCACCAAGATTCCTTTGATCCGTCGTTTTCATGTGTTCATCTTGTTATCTTCGTTTTAGCATTTGTTTATATTTTTCTTATTCAATTCCTTCCGGATTACCCAGCATACATCATAAGATAAGATTGGATTTAGAATCTCAAGTGCTTTTCAGGTAGACCATGATAGGTATATCTCAAATTTTGATTTTCCTTGGCCTCAAATTGAAGTCAGCTTGAGGTTTTGTCTTCGCGTAAATTTCTTCCTTCCCGATTTCATGATTCTGTCCTTAAATACAAGACTTTATAAACTTATCTTTCTTCCATATCAGATTTTTGTTGTGCTGTAGTATCATCGCAGAGAATATCCGCCATTTTTTACAAATTGAAATTACGTTTTTGGTTTTCTCCCTCACTACAAAGTTGTATGTGATTATCTAAGTTGGATTAATGTATAAAAAAACCTATATGCAGATATGTAAATAACTATATCTATCTATCTATCTATCTATCTATCTATCTATCTATCTATCTATCTATCTATCTATCTATCTATCTATGCGATTGCATCAGTGTATATTTGTGTGTATGTTCGCTTATATGTAAAAATCTACTCGTAAACATGCATACACATGTAGAAATACATACAGACACATGCACATTCATATATATTACCATATGCATATACATACAGCCATACATAATACACACATGCATATATAGAGAGCTACATATATATGTGTGTGTGTATGTGCGCCTGTTCATATATATATATATTTTCATTCCTATATGTATGTATACATATATACACGTTCTTATACATATGCATACATCTACAAATATGTCTGTACATAACATACAGAATACATACATACGTACATGCATACAAACATATACATACATAAACAAACACACATACACCCATGCATATATATGTGTGTGAGTGTGTGTGCATGTATGTATATATGTATGTATGTATGTATGTATATAGGTGTGTATGTATTTATATGCGTAAGTATATACACATATATATATATATATATATATATGTGTGTGTGTGTGTGTGTATATATATATATATATATATATATATATATATATATATATATGTGTGTGTGTGTGTGTGTGTGTGTGTGTGTGTGTATATATATATATATATATATATATATATATATACTTACGCATGTGTGTGTGTGTGTGGGGGGGGTAAGTATGCGAGTGAGTGTGTGTGTGTGTATGAATAAAACCCTTTCATATTTACAAGATTCGAAAGCGGTTTTTAAGGTTCCTATTGGCAATATACATACGAGATGTCAGTTTCCATTCACTCTCTCAAAGCAACTCATTGAAAAGTTTGTATAAGAATTGCGTAGAAGAAAAATTTTTTGCAAAAACAGGATTAATTTCCATGGACTTAAATCGTATTCCACAGAGTTTTATCTGCAGTAACGACAATAAAAACGACATCGGTAGCAACATCAATTCTACTAACGTTAACAGTGCTGATACTAATAATAATAATAATAATAACTACAGCAATAATAATACTGATGATGTTGTTGGTGATGATGATGATGCTGAGAAAGCGGAGGAGTGGGGGTGATGTCTAGGTGTAGGTATTAGGATTAGTACTTAAACGGTTTAAATAGTATTTGGTGTTTTCTACAATTAAAGTTTTATCAGTGGTTTGTTCTGCTTGTATGTTCTTTATGCATTGAAGTAAAGCAATAATACTCCAAACCTGAAGCTAGAAAAACAACCACAGTGGAAATATATCGGTGTGTCTGTGTGTGTATGCGTCCAAATACATATATACATACATGCATGCATACATAGTGGATGCGTAATGGCCTAGTGGTTAAGGCAGCGGATTCGCGGTCGTAGGATCGCTGTTTCGATTCCCAGGCCGGGCGTTGTGAGTGTTTATTGAGAGAAAACACCTAAGCTCCACGAGGCTCCGGCAGGGTGGGGATGGTGAACTCTGCTGTACTCTTTCACCACAACTTTCTCTCACGCTTTCTTCCTGTTTCTGTTGTACCTGTATTTCAAAGGGGCCAACCTTGTCACACACTGTGTCACACTGCCAGCTCACCGCCTTTCCCTACCGAAGATATTTATTTCTTTATTGTCCACAGGCACGTACGTATGTACGTATGTATGTGTGCAGAAATACATACAAATACATGCACATTCATATATACTAACATATGCATATACATACAGCCATACATAATGCACACATGCATATATAGAGAGCTACAAATGTGTGTGTGTGTGTGTGTGTGTATGTGCGCGTGTTCATATATATTTTTTTTCATTCATATACATATGCATACATCCATAGATGGTGACAAACAAGGATAGACAAAAAGATTAAGTCGATTGCATCGACCCCAGTGCGTAAGGAACAATTAATAATAATATCACACACACGTACTGATTTTAGCATAGTCACTTCCGTTGACACTGACATTGTCACACATCGAGAAGGCCTGTATGAACACCAACAGCTTCGTTAAATATCGCACAGGATATGGCACCGCATCATATGTGTGACAGTGCTAGTGCCAATAAAAGTGAATACAATAATCCCTCGACTATCGCGGGTGTTACGTTCCAGAACCTTCCTGCGATAGGTGAAAACCTGCAAAGTAGAAACAGTACTGTACTGTACATTTTTTTATCGATTTTATAATTTGTATATACATAGGCGCAGGAGTGGCTGTGTGGTACGAAGCTTGCTTCCCAACCACATGATTCTGGGTTCAGTCCCATTGAGTTGCACCTTGAGCAAGTGTCTTATACTACAGCCGCGGGCCGACCCAAACCTTGAGAGTGGGTTTGGTCGAAAGAAGCTGAAAGAAGCCCGTCGTCTCTCTCTCTCTCTCTATATATATATATATATATGTGTGTGTGTGTGTGTGTGTGTGTGAGTGTGTGTGTGTGTGCGTGTGTGTGTGTGTGTGTGTGTGTGTGTGCGTTTGTCCCCGCACCATCGCTTGATAATCGCTGTTGATGGGTTTACGTCTCCGTAGCCTAGCGGTTCGGCAAAAGAGACCGATAGAATAAGTACTAGGCTTACAAAGAATAAATCCTGGGGTGGATTTGTTCGACTAAAGGCGGTGTTCCAGCATGGTCACAGTCAAATGACTGAAACAAATAAAAGAATATTTATTCTATCATAAATGCAAAACAACACCACAGAGAAATCGACGTAAGCTTAAATAATAACCGCGATAGGTGAAACGCGATAAGTGAACCGGCAGATGTGTTTGATATTATTATATTGGTCCTTTATTATTCTTAGTATTTTTTGGTAGGGGGTGACAAGACTTTCGGACCACCTTATACATCCCATCCCTTATACTATGCATTGTGATTTATTATGCAAAAGTTAATGGAGGACTTGCTCAGGGTGGTGGATGTGGTTCGAACTGTACGTGAATCGAGCGGGTTATTTTGCGTTTTCTGATTTGGTTCTATGAATTCTGACGGCAATACCTACGCGGACATAGATTCAAAGTTGTATTGGCTCTTGGCTTTCTCTTGGTCAACATCAATAGCGAAGAAATAGCAGATTTACATCTATGAGTAACATGCTTCCATATAATAACAAACTGAGCGATTGTATTATGTATTTAGGGAATGGCCAGTGAAATTTATTTGAAACTGCGTTGTCATTATCGTTTATGGGCACAGACATAGCTGTGTGGTAAGGAGCTCCCTTTCCAACCACATGATTCCGCGTTTAGTCCCATTGCTTGTCACCATGAGCAAGTTTCTTCTACTAAAGCCTCAGGCCAACCAAAGCCTTGTGAGTGGATTTGGTAGACGGAAACTGAAAGAAGCCTGTTGTGTGTGTGTGTGTGTGTGTGTGTATCTATCTATCTATCTATCTATCTATCAATCAATCTATATCTACATCTCTATATATATATATATATATGTATATGTATATATATATATATATATATATATATATATATATATATATATATATATATATATATATATATATATATATATATATATATATATATATATATATATATATATATATATATATATATATATATATATATATATATATATATATATATATATATATATATATATATATATATATATATATATATATATATATATATATATATATATATATACATACATAGGTGCAGGAGTGGCTGTGTGGTAAGAAGCTTGCTTCCCAATCACATGGTTCTGGGTTCAGTCCCGCTGTGTGGCACGTTGAGCAAGTGCCATCTACTATAGCCTCAGGCCGACCAAAGCCTCGTGAATGAACTTAGTAGACGGAAACTGAAAGAAGCCCGTCGTGTGTGTGATTTTGTGTCTGTATTTAACCTCTACCACCGCTCAATAACCGGTATTAGGGTGCTTATGTCCCCGTAAATTAGCGATTCGGAACAGGAAGTAGATAGAAAATTTACCTGGCTTTAAAAGAAATTTTAAATATTGGAGTCGATTCATTCGATTAAAAATTCTTTAAGGACAGTGCCCCAGCATAGCCGCAGTCAAATGAAGGGAACAAGTAAAAGATATAGAATAAACTCAGCTATGATCTATAACCAGAGACGTTCCAATTATGTCCATCTCGCTTGGGTGCTCATCAGACTCATCAAGTGGTTCTTTATTCAACAGGGTCAAGAGTGGGGCGGCAAACTTCTAATGACATGGATTTCATTGACCTTCTTCATAGAATCGTTGGTAGCCAATCGACCGCCACCTTGTGAATTTCTAAAATAAAATCATAAATTATAATTAAGTAAAAATGTATTTAATAAACAATTCCCTCGGTTTTTTTTTTTTTTTTTTTTTTTTATGGAGGAGGAAGCGCAAGAGTGGCTGTGTGGTAAGTAGCTTGCTTACCAACCACATGGTTCCGGATTCAGTCCCACTGCGTGGCACCTTGGGCAAGTGTCTTCTACTATAGCCTCGGACCGACCAAAGCCTTCTGAGTGGATTTGGTAGACGGAAACTGAAAGAATCCCGTCATATATAAGTATATGTATGTATATATATATGTGTGTGTGTTAGTGTGTCTGTGTTTGTCCCCCCCCCCCCAACATCGCTTGACAACCGATGCTGGTGTGTTTACGTCCCCGTAACTTAGCGGTTCGGTAAAAAACACCGATACAATAAGAACTAGGCTGACAAAGAATAAGTCCTGGGGTCGATGTGCTCGACTAAAGGCGGTGCTCCAGCATGGCCGCAGTCCAATGACTGAAATAAGTAAAAGAGGTGTTTTTTTTTTATTTTCGTGTCGTTATCGCATTTTTATACGAAATATTTCAAGAAATTTAATAAAAAAGAATACTTGACGTAATTGATAAAGAACAATAAAGACTCAATCATATTACATTCATATAATCTGAATATCGGACCCTTGGAAATTCACATAAACCCTTGGGAGTCAATATTGATCACTATGCCGATCCCTGATTTGAGACGTAGAGCTTTATTTCAGAGGGATTAACGGTAATCTAGATATCACTAATCGCGTGACGGCATTGAGGCTCACTCTTCCAGTCTGCTGTCATTTAAATCTTTTAAGCTGACGAACAGCTCCTGTTTCTCTTCAGTCTGTTTCCTTTCTGCCGATGTACTTCCTTTAGAAGCCAGATCTTTTGCCCAGGCCAGTGTTACACAAATGACAATATATATATATACATACACTCATAAATATATACAGAGAGAGAGAGAGAGAGAGAGAGAGAGAGAGCCAATTACGCAGATAAACAATATATATATATATATATATATAATAATACAAAGAATATATATACATGTATACACACATATATGTACATACTTACATCTACATGTGTATATACATGCATATCAGGGTACAGGACGTTAGAACAATAAACTACAGACAACGGAACGAACATATAGGAAAACGGAAAGCCACTTGGAATATCCCTTCATCAGCTGTCTCTATTCTATCTAGACGTTTCGAAGATAAGACAGAACGTACTCTAGAATAGTCTCTTCCTGAGTAGTGGATCAACCCACTACACAGAGGATTCCAAGGTGGCAAACACAAACCAAGACAGGAAAAAATGGACAGTGAAAACAACATTCAAAAGCCGTACGGCCAAACGCAACTCTGAGGTAGAACGCTAGTAGTTCGTCTTGCCTTCACAGCGGCTGGAGTGAAAAGAAAGTTGACCACAGGTCACACGAGAGCAGAGAGGATGGTGGAGGGAGGAAGTGGAACAAGGAGGAAGGGACAGAAGAGTATAGCAGTGAAGTAGAGGCCAGGACAGAGGTATAGATAGAAAGATGGAGGAAGACAGATAGATAAATAGATAGAAAGATAGATAGACAGATAGATAGATAGATAGAAAGATAGATAGACAGATAGATAGATAGATAATATATATATATATATATATATATATATATATATATATATATATGTATGTATATGTACGTATGTATTCTTATATTTGTTTCCGTCATGTGACTGTGGCCATACTGGAGCAGTGCCTTTAGTCGAACAAATCGACCCCAGAATTTATTCTTTGTAAGCCTAGTACTTAGTCCATCGGTTTATTTTGCCGAACCGCTATGTTATGTCGACGTAAACACACCACCATTGGTTGTCAAGCGAGGGTGGGGGACAAACACAGACACACAAACATATACATATGTACGTATATATATATATATATACATGTATATATATATATATATATATATATATATATATATATATATATATATATGTATACATATATATATGTATGTATGTATGTATGTATGTATATATACGACAGGCTTCTTTCAGTTTCCGTCGACCAAATCCACACGCAAGCCTTTGGTCGGCCCGAGGACATATTAGAAGCCACTTTCTCAAGTTCCCACGCAGTGGGACTGAACCCGGAACCATGTGATTGAGAAGCAAGCTTCTTACCACGCAGCCACTCTTATGCGTGTGCATATATATATATATATATATATATATATATATATATATATATATATATATATATATATATATATATATATATATATATATATATATATATATATATATATATATATATATATATATATATATATATATATATATATATATATATATATATATATATATATATATATATATATATATATATATATATATATATATATATATATATATATATATATATATATATATATATATATATATATATATATATACACACACACTCACACACACACACACACACACATATATATTGGTTTCAAATTTTGGCACAGCGCCACCAAGTTTAGAGGAAGTGGGTAAGTGGATTACTCTTTGGACAGCATTTATATTAACGACCCCTTAAGGATGAAAGGTAATGGCGGCCTCGGCGGAGTTTGAACTCAGAACGTAAAGACAGAAGAACTGCTGTCAGGTGTATCAGCAGAGATGATTTTAAGCGTTGTGGTTTGAACTTACAAAAATCACAGAGTACTGTGTTCCATGGTAACCTTATACATTTAAAGACACTCGTTTCTCTGAAGAGCGGCACTTCTGACCACTGTCAGGGCTGAGAAAACTGGTAGGAAGCGCAGTAATGTTATCGGGGGACTGGTCCAAATGTTTATAACAGAATGAATTGTTGTTGATGCTGTTTGTCATCTCGAGATCAGCCCTACTCAAGCGAACCGATGATCAATCGATTTTCAGCAGTGACCGTCCTCGTTTTTTATTTATATCTTTTATTTTTTCTTTTAGAATGATTTGAAGGGAATTTGGTTGCTATTTTCAACAGTTTGATCGATGCTGTATGAGCTTGTTCAGTCATTCAGCAACTGATTGGAATTCTCTAAAGCACCCAAGGACAAAGTCGTGGCATTATTTGACCAGGCAAGGCGACGAGCTGGCAGAATCGTTAGTACGCCGGGCGAAATGCTTAGCGGTATTTCGTCTGTCGTTACGTTCTGAGTTCAAATTCCGTCGTGGTCGACTTTGCCTTTCATACTTTCGGGGTCGATTAATTATCGACTGGCCCCCTTCCCCCAAATGTCAGGCCTTGTGCCCTTCGTAGAAAAGATTATTTAACCAGGCAGAAAGACAGTAAGTTAGCAGAATCGTTAACGTGTCGGGCAAAACCCTTAGCAGCATTTCGTCCGTCGTTACGTTCTGAGTTCAAATCCCCTTAAGATCAAATTAGCCTTTTACCCCGGCAAGCACTGGAATCGATGTAATACACTTACCCCCTTCCCCGAACTTACTGGCCTTGTGCCAAAATTTGAAGCCATTTTAAAACCAGGCAGAAAGGCGGCAAGCTGGCGGAATCACTAACACGTTGGACAATAAGTTTAGCAGTATTTCTTTCTTGATCGACTTTGACTTTCATCCTTTCGGTGTCGATAAAATATGTACCAACTGACCACTGAAATCGATATAGTCGACTAGCCATACCCCTCCCCCAAAATTTCAGGCCCTGCCCTTATAATAGAAAGAGTTATTAAACCAGGCAACAGATTATGCCTGTCAAAACAACTAAAAATATTTAACAAGATTATTAAAGTATAACATACAGGTTGTTATTGCTAATCCTACATCATTTCTGATTGAGCAGCCCTATGATCAAAAGCATTCCAGATATGACCACCCGCTCTATTTTCAGATATTTTATATAGAAAACCGTCATTATGCAATAAATACATACCTTATGACAGGGGAATGATTTGAGATTTGGTTCCTATTTTCAGCAGGTCAAGTGACCATGCAGAGACCCGTGCATTCATTCAGCATCTGAGAAGACACTACTAAAGTTCTCAAGGACCAAGTCATGATATTATCAAACCAAGCTGTTTTAAATATGTATAAGGTTATTGCTAACCTCGACTCATCCCTGATTGAGCAACCCAATGATCAGTTATGACCACCTCCTCTTTATTTTCAAAAAGCGTAAATAGAAAGCCATTATCCAATACAATCCCCCATACAGTTTCAAAAACAGCAGGGTGTAATTCAGGAAGGAGGTTTAGTTATTAAATGTTAACAGATCGCTCGGCCGCACAATAACTCTTTCCTCGACCCGACAAATAGACATAAAAAAGGCGAAAGTAAATCATTTGAATCTTCCAAAGATGGCATCATTAATGTTTATGTTGTTGTTTTTTTTTTTTTTATCTCGCGTTCGTTTATTTTGACGACAATCAGTTTATTCTTTAAATAACAAAAAATGCGTGATAACATAACACGCTGTGTGATTTTAGCAAAAACTTCTTTGCCAACAGTCCTGCTGATTAGAGCTTATTGTATGGAATTCAACAGGTGTTTCCTGTGATTCCAATAAATAAAATATAAACGCTTTTACGTTCGTTCAGAAAATTATAACCTTTTCACTGAGTTCAAGAAAGATATCGAAAATATATTTGCGATTTATTTATAAATGGAAAACAGAACGTTTTTTTTTAAAGCAATAATAACAAGCACCCACTCATATGTACAAACCAAGAGTTATGTATGTATGTATGTATGTATGTATGTATGTATGTATGTATGTATGTATGTATGCATGTATGTATGTATGTATGTATGTAAGCATGTATGTATGTATGTATGTATATATGTATGTATTATTATATATGCATGTATGTATGTATGCATATATTTATGTATGCATGTAGGTATGCATGTATGTATGTATGTATGTATATAGGTATGTATGTACGCATGTATGTATGTAGGTATCTAGGTATGTGGGTATGTATGTATGAATGTACGTTTGTATATATATGTGTACACTTCACACACACGCACATACATACACACACAAACACATATATGCATCCATATAACTATGTACACAGACACACATGCATACATATATATATATATTATATATTATATTATATATATATATATGTATATACGTATATATGTGTGTTTGTGTGTTTGTGTGTGTGTGTGTGTGTGTAAACTTTAACTTTTATTTGTTTCAGTCATAACACTGAGGCCATGCTGGAGCACTTTCTGTCTGTGAACAGAGGTTCCGGTGAAAGTTTTGGGATCTGGGAATCTGCTTCGGACCAGGTCTCCAGGTGGATAGGAACTGGGAAGAGGTCATGGTCTGGTTGGCTAAGTTCACCCAGAAATGAGTTGAAAGGTAGCTGTCTCTCAAAGACTGAGCTGAAGTAGCGAATGCATGCACTGCCTCAGTAGTGTGCTACCGCCTAGCCGTCGTACCTTGTCCCAAGAAAACACTGACCAGATTGGAACCCTTAGTTTTTCGATTTTTATGGAAGCACCTTAAATTCCATACTTGCCGTCTTGTGTCTGTGCAAGACATGGACCACTAATGCCAAAATTGCATGATTCAGTGAGATTCATTCAGCCATTTGGAGGGATAGGATTGCATACGGAGATATTCTTCATCGAAATAACACCAGTACCAGCGAATGCACGCAATACAAGTATCAACTGTGATTAATTGAAACGTGTATTGCAAATGTCCGACTCACGTTTTTGCAGTAAGATACCCTACTAATGACTGCTATAGCTACACCGTGATCAAAACCTGTTTGAGCGGCCAATGAAGTGGTTCAAAGATCAAATAATTATTTTCTATATTACAGGCATAAGACTAGAAATTTTGCAGCGAAAGGTCAGTCGAATAGAACGACCCTTTTGCTTGGCCGGTACATGTTTTATCGAACTCCAAACCATATAAGGTGAGGTCGACCTTTGAACTTGGAACGTAAAATCTTAAATGTCGCTGAGCATTTTGTCCGCCGCACTAACGATTCTTTCAGCTCGTCACTTTTCGAATATCAAAAAATGTCCATTCTCATGAGGTACTACACCAAGCCTTCGCGAATGAAAGTCATTGCCAGTTTGATAGTGTTGCTGTTGAAAATGGTGAGGGCTGAAGACTTCGGAAATAAATGTTCTCTGCAGACAGAAGAAGCGAGAAAAGATACACGCACGCAGACTAAAAGCTGCCCTCATCATCGAAGTATTTCTATGTCCCAATCTGTAACGGGAAATGCACATTGAGGAAAGGTGTGTAGCAATCAGCGGAGAGATTCACAAATGAAGAAGATGATTACCACTGGACGTCATGGATAAACTTCAGCAGGTCAACAAAAAATGTTTTAATCGGTTGACCCATGACAAATAGAACCCAGGACTTATTCTTTGTAAGTCTAGTACTTATTCTATCGGTCTCTTTGGTCGAACCGCTAATTTACGGGAATGTAAACACACCAGTATCGATTGTCAAGCGATAGTAGGCGGGGGACAAACACAAACACAATGACACAAACACAATGACACAAACACAATGACACACACACACGCACACACGTAAATATATACATATATACGATAGGCTTCTTCCAGTTTCCATCTGCCAAATACACTCACAAGGTTTTGGTCGGCCCAAGGCTATAATAGAAAACACTTGTCCAAGGTGCCACGCAGTGTGGACTGAACCCGGAACAATGTGGTTGGTAAGCAAGCTACTTACCACACAGCCACTCCATACACACATACGCATAGGTGCATGTATGCGTTAGATACATATGTATATATGTGCCTATATATGTGTGTATGTGTATCCCTGCCGTAAGGTTTTATTTCCACACGCGTCAGCTTAATTTAATTCGTCCTTAGTCAAAAGACACCTGATGTTATGTCCTGTTATTGTATTTGCGTAACATTTTCCGTTTTTTTTTTTTTCTGTCCTTGTTTTCGTATACATTCGCTGCTTTCTCCCAAGGAATCTAATGTTCTTAGCTTAGTTTTTCCTTGGGGCGGGCCAGATTTTAAAAAATCTCGTGTATAACTAGCCGAAATTGCAAAGATAAACTGGAACGCGACTGAGGAAAGAAAACTCCGAATGACCCGTCCTTTTTTTCTTTGTATCGACTATCTGGATGTCTTGTTGTCCCTTTTTTGTATCACCTAACTGTCTGGATGTTTTGCGTTCTTGTCCCATTTTGTATTATATATATATATATATATATATATATATATATATATGTATGTATATATATATATATATATATATATATATACATATACATATACATTCATATGTATACATATATATATATATATATATATATATATATATATATATATATATATATATATATATATATATATATATATATATATATATAAATATATGTGTGTGTGTGTGTGTGTAGACATACACATACAGGCAAACATTTACAATTCTAATATATATTTTTCTGTTCTAAAATCTATGTGTCAGAAAGAGATAGACAGCGAGAGAGTGAGAGAGTGAAAGAGAGAGAGAGAGTGTGTGTGTGTGTATGTGTATGTGTGTCTGTATCTGTATCTGTCTGTATATATGTATATATGAATATATTTCTATATGAATGTACACATCAGTATTATTTAGTATTTTATGCAAACACAGTCATACGTACTAACATGTATATATCTAACACAGACACACACACACACACACACACACACACACACACACACATATATATATATATATATATATATATATATATATATATATATATATATATATATGTGTGTGTGTGTGTGTGTGTGTGTATGTATAGATATATATGTTAGTATTATGTTTGTATATATATTTAGGCATACATTCGTACATAGATGCATATATCGTAAATCAAGTATGCCAGATATCTCGACACATTTGCTTAAGACTAAGATTAAAATTCTCCAGTAATAGTGTCGGTTGTTGCTGGTGTTATATCAGCTGAGAGATTTCTTTTCGCACAATTGTTTCTGGTTATTTTGTGTTTGTTTTTGTTGTTTTTCAAATTACACATCCAATAAATGGGAAACAGGTTGGGCGGGGACAGGAAAATAAATTTCTAAAACAGAACGATCTGTAATTCGAAAGAAATTCTTACATAAATTTGTAGGAGCAACAAGGCAGTAAAATATACTTTGGATGGGTTATATGTGCTATGTAGTAGATGATTATATGTATTACACACACACACACACACACACACACACACACACACACACACACACACACACACACACATATATATATATATATATATATATATATATATATATATATATATATATATATATATATATATGTGCGTTTGTGTGTGTGTGTGTGTGTGTAGTGGATGATTATATGGATAAAAATGCGTTATTAGAAAGCTACAGTAATGCAATTGGAAGATTAAACATGAATAAGAACTAGAACAAATATATTGAAATGTTACTTTAAAGGCGTTTAATGGTCCTGATATTTCGGGTAAAATACCTCTTTGCGAAGTGTTGCAAATGGAAAGAGAGAGAAAGGGGGAGAGAGACAGAAAGAAAGAAAGAAAGTAAGAAAGAAAGAAAGAAAGAAAGAAAAATTAAGAAAGAAATAAAGAAAGCAAGAAAGAAAGAAAGAAAGAAAGAAAGAAAGAAAGATAGAAAGAAAGTAAGAAAGAAAGAAAAATTAAGATTGAAAAAGAAAGGAAGAAAGAAAGAAAGGAAGAAAGAAAGAAAGAAAATGAAAGAAAGAAAATGAAAGAAAGAAAGAAAGAAAGAAAGAAAAATTAAGAAAGAAAGAAATAAAGAAAGAAAGATAGAAAGAAGGAAAGAAAGAAAGAAAGAAAGAAAGAGAAAGAAAGAAAAAGAATGAAAGGAAGAAAGGAACGAACAAACGAAAGAATGAAGGAAGGAAGGAAGGAAGGAAGGAAGGAAGGAAGGAAGGAAGGAAGGAAAGAAGAAAAGAAGAAAAGAAGAAAGAAAAGAAGGAACGAACGAACAAACGAAAGAAGGAAGGAAGGAAGGAAGGAAGGAAGAAAAAAAGGGAGGAAGAAAAGAAGAAAGAAAAGAAGGAACGAACGAACAAACGAAAGAAGGAAGGAAGGAAGGAAGGAAGGAAGGAAGAAAAGAAGGAAGGAAGAAAGGAAGAAAGAAAAGAAGGAACGAACGAACAAACGAAAGAAGGAAGGAAGGAAGGAAGGAAGGAAGGAAGGAAGAAAAGAAGGAAGGAAGGAAGGAAAGAAGAAAAGAAGGAAGGAAGTAAGGAAGCAAGGAAAGAAGAAAGGAAGAAAAGAAGAAAGAAAAGAAGGAAGGAAGGAAGGAAGGAAGGAAGGAGGAAAGAAGAAAGGAAGAAAAGAAGAAAGAAAAGAAGGAAGGAACGATCAAACGAAAGAAGAAAGGAAGGAAGGAAAGAAGAAAAGAAGGAAGGAAGTAAGGAAGCAAGGAAAGATGAGAGGAAGAAAAGATGAAAGAAAAGAAGGAAGGAAGGAAGGAAGGAAAGAAGAAAGGAAGAAAAGAAAGGAAGAAAAGAAGAAAGAAAAGAAGGAAGGAAGGAAGGAAGGAAGGAAGGAAAGAAGAAAGGAAGGAAGGAAAGAAGAAAAAAAGGAAGGAAGTAAGGAAGCAAGGAAAGAAGAAAGGAAGAAAAGAAGAAAGGAAGAAAAGAAGAAAGAAAAGAAGGAAGGAAGGAAGGAAGGAAGGAAGGAAAGAAGAAAGGAAGAAAAGAAGAAAGAAAAGAAGGAAGGAACGATCAAACGAAAGAAGAAAGGAAGGAAGGAAAGAAGAAAAGAAGGAAGGAAGTAAGGAAGCAAGGAAAGATGAGAGGAAGAAAAGATGAAAGAAAAGAAGGAAGGAAGGAAGGAAGGAAAGAAGAAAGGAAGAAAAGAAGAAAGAAAAGAAGGAAGGAAGGAAGGAAGGAAAGAAGAAAGGAAGAAAAGAAGAAAGAAAAGAAGGAAGGAAGGAAGAAAATAAGGAAGGAAGTAAGGAAGGAAGGAAAGAAGAAAGGAAGAAAAGAAGAAAGAAAAGAAGGAAGGAAGGAAGATGGATGTCTGTATTCGTTCTGGTGCAATGCTCTCTGTGTTCCTTGACCCTTTTTTCCCTTTTGGACCCCTTTGATTGCTGTTTTAGTCAGCTGGACCCTAATAAACATTCGATGCTTAAAAAAAGTCCCCTCATACTTTTATAATTGAATATTATTAGGAATCGCATGTTTTATCTTTTATTTCCTTCGGTCATTTCACTGCGGCCATACTGTGGCACAGCCTTGAAGGGTTTTAGTTGAAGAAATCGACTCCAGGACGTCTTTATCAAGCCTAGTTCTTATTCCATCGGTCTATTTTGCTGAACCGTTAAGTTACGGGGAAGTAAACACACCAACTCTGGTTGCCAAGCGATGGTGGGAGACAAACACAAGCACAGACACACACACACACATAAATATACGTACATATATATACGACAAGCTTCTTTCAGTTTCCGTCAAACAAAACCACTCACATGGCTTTGTTCAGCCCGAGGTATTACCAGAAAACACTTGCCGAAGGTGTCACGCAGTGGAACTGAACTTGGAACCATGTGGTTGGGAAGCACGAAATGAACCACAATAAAAATTATTCAGTAGAGATGAAAATGCAACCATTTCAATGAAGGCATGAGGCACGGAGAAAAGTGGTGAGAGAAAAAGAGCTCAATGGATGAGCAAAAGGAGCGATTAAAAGAGAACGCGAACAAGATGGGAGAGACGGTCATTGAAATAAAGCGAGAGAGAGAGAGAGAGAGAGAGAGAGAGAGAGAGAGAGAAGAGATTTATAGTGAGATGCTTGTAAGTGCGTTGAAAGGCAGATACATTGAGAGAGAGAGAGAGAGAGAGAGAAAGAGAGAAAGAGAGAGAGAGAGAAAGAGTGAGAAAGAAGTGTAGAGAAAGAGAGCCTGATAGAGCGATAAGTGGAGAGGTGACATAACAGAGAGAAGGTTTAAAAGAAAAGGGAGGATAAAAAGATGAAAAGGCGTGGTTGTGTGATAAGGAGCTTGCTTCTCAACCACATGGTTCCGGGTTCAGTTTCGCTATGTGGCACCTTCGGCAAGTGTCTTCTACTATTGCATAGGGCCGACCAAAGCCTTGTGAGTGGATTTGGTAGACGGAAACTGAAAGAAGCCTGTCGTGTATATTTGTATTTGTGCGTGTGTCTTTGTGCTTGTGTTTGTCCCGCCCCCACCATCGCTTGATAACCGATGTTGGTGCGCTTATGTCCCAAAACTCAGCGGTTCGACAAAAGAGGCCGATAGAATACGTACTAGGCTTACAAGTCGGTCAATTTCTTCGAATAAAAGCAGTGATCCAGCATGGCCGTAGTCAAATGACTGAAACGTGTAAAAGAGTAAAAGATGGAAAGAGAATTAGATATATAGAGTAAACCTGGTTAACAGAGAAAGAGAAAGGAAAAATGGGAAAGAAAATAGAAAGACAGTAAATGTGGTGTAGAGAGTAAGGTTTTCCAATAAAGTGAGTCTTTATGTATGTGTGAAGAGAGAGAGAGAAAGAGAGGAGTGCGATGGAGACATCATGCCAGAAAGAAAAAGAGAGAAAGATTGATAGGGGAGAAATAGTGTAAAGAAGGAGAGAGAGAGAGAGAGAGAGAGAGAGAGAGAGAGGAGTGCAATGGAGACATCATGCCAGAGAGAGAGCAAAAGAAAGACAAAAATTGATAAGGGAAAACAAAGAGAGAGAGAGAAAGAGAGGAGTGCGATGGAGACATCATGCCAGAGAGCAAAAGAAAGAGAGAGAAAGATTGATAGGGGAGAAATAGTGTAAAGAAGGAGAAAGAGAGAGAGAGAGAGAGAGAGAGAGAGAGAGAGAGAGAGAGAGAGAGAGAGAGAGAGAGAGAGAGAGAGAGATGTGAACGTAATTTCCATGCAATAAAGATGAATTAAATAAATAAATAAGTATGAAAATAAAAAGGAAAAAAAGCGAAGACAAAATTGCAGAGAGGAAATAGCTGTTGAAGATGGATTCAATTTCTCATGACAAGACGACTATTTGAACGAAGCAATGGGTCGTCCCTTCGAATAAAGCCCTAGGCTTAATTCGACTATCTTAAGGTTTCACATTCAATATTTCTCTCTTACACTCACACTCTCTTTCTTTCTTTCTTTCTTTCTTTCTTTCTTTCTTTCTTTCCTTCCTTCCTTCTTTCCCCTCCACTTCCCACCCTTTCTTTCTCTTTTCTCTTTCTTACCCCCCCCTCTCTCTCTCTCACACTCTCTCTCGTTCTCTCTGCCAAAAATGGCAACAATAAAATTCCTGCATCTTAACTACAAAAACCAAACATACGCAATACACAAAAAGTACAAAAATACACAAGGCTACAAGATGTAGTGGTAGTAGTAGTAGTAGTAGTAGTAGTAGTAGTAGTAGTAGTAGTAGTAGTAGTAGTTTTATTCTGGTGTTGCTTTTGTTCTTGTTGTTTTGCTTTATATTTTTATCTGTGCAAATTTCGTTGGTTAAATTAAACAGTTGATGGCATATTTTGGACGTTAGTAGAAGACGATTTTTTGGAACGAATGAGTACAAATTTGGTGCCGGTTTGCTGTATTGAATTTTCAATCGTTATTCTAGAAATCGCTTGTTTGCTTCTTGGTTCTCTTGTTCTTTTTTTTTTGTCGTTTTTATTATATATTATTTATCTATTTGTTTGTTTGTTTATTTGCGTTATTATTCTTGTTTTCTTTCGTTGTGTTATGAGGTTTGTAAAGCAAACGAATTTCACTACATTGATATTTCTCTCTCTCTCTCTTCCATTCTCTCTCTCCCTCTCTCTCACTTACTCTCTCTTTCTCTCGTCCTCTGTCTCCCTTCCTGTCTCTTTCGCTCTATTTCTTTTTCATTCGTTTTCATAACTGCTTCTTTATCTCTTCACTCTCTTTCTCTCCTTATCTCTTTCGTTCAACATAATTATAAAGGAGGTAAATAAGGAAGATAATGCTACTGCTGTTGCTGCTGCAGGTGCTGCGGGTGCTTCTGCTGCAACTGATGATGATGATGGCGGTATGGGTGATGATGTAATGGTGAGGATAATGAGGATTGTGACCTCGAATATGATGATGATGATGATCATCATCATCATCATCATCATCATCACAATCATCATCATCGTCGTCATCATCATCATCATCATCATCGTCGTCATCATCATCATCATGATCATCACCATCATCTGTAACAAGGACAGCATGTATCACTTCCACCACAACTGTTATATATAATACGTATATATATCTCCCAAAGAGCCTGAGGAATCTGCACAAAGTAGATGTAGGAGTTTTAAAATCAAAGCTGGACTTCTTCCTATCGAGAGTCCCAAATGAACCTACCTCGCGGCAGGAGGTGCAAATGAGGGTTGCTAAATCAAACTCCATTCTTCACCAAGTGCCACATATTGTAAGAGGCTACAGAATATAGATTGGTAAATGTTTTTATTTTTCATTCCCTTTCGAAATTATCCCTATTTTTGTGGTATGTAGTCTTTTGCTGCTCTTTCTAGCGGGTCAGATATCCTATTATAGGCATCTCTGTATTTTAAATGAATAATATATAGTCTATTGACTGATTTTTATTCTCGCTAGACCACTGGTGGTAAATTAAATTTCTATAATTTTTTTTGCTACCCTATAATTTATTAATAATGATAAATTTTTTTGGCTAATTTCTGAAAGAAAATCGGCATTTTTTGTATTTGCTGCCGATTAGGTAAACGGCAAATGCGCGGTAAATTTTGAAAAATTAAGCATATGAACATAAGCCATGTTCCCTATGACTCGTGTTCATATGTTGTTTGGTTATTCTGCTGAAGACAGTTCGACCATTGTAAGGTATATGTTTATCTTACTAAAATGACTTGAAACCATGGTACAGAATATAGATTGGTAAATGTTTTTATTTTTCATTCCCTTTCGAAATTATCCCTATTTTTGTGGTATGTAGTCTTTTGCTGCTCTTTCTAGCGGGTCAGATGTCCTATTATAGGCATCTCTGTATTTTAAATGAATAATATATAGTCTATTGACTGATTTTTATTCTTACTACACCACTGGTGGTAAATTAAATTTCTATAATTTTTTTGATACCCTATAATTTATTATCCTAAATTAAGGCTTATTTGCCCGGCTAAGTCGGATATAGGGACACTAAGCAAAAGTATATTAGATAAGTATATCCCTGTAATAATTGGAAAACTTAAGCTACAACTGTGGTCCAATTCTAAGCAAGTAATAGATTGGTTCAATTCCATTAGTGATAAAGATAATGTCAAATTTATACAATTTGATATAGCTAATTTCTATCTCTCAATTAATCCTTCTGTTCTTAATAAAGCATTGTGGTTTATGCACAATAAAGCTGGGCTTTCTAGAGAAGAGATTAATGTAGTTTTAACTGCCAGGAAGTCTTTTATGAGGTTTAATAACAAAATTTGGATTAGAAAGGGTACACCTGATGCGTTTGATGTACCTATGGGTAGCTCAGATTCGGCCCAGGTTGCCGATGTGGTTTGTTCCTTTATACTTGATGAGTTAGCTGATCAATTCCCAGATATCAGAGGGGGTCTGTATAGAGATGATTGTCTGCTATTTCTCAGAAATAGTTCAAAACAGCAAGTACAAAGGATAAAAAATAGATTAGTTAGATTTTTTCACAGAATGGGAATGGATATTATTTTTGAGGACAATATATCTGTAGCTAATTTCTTAGACGTTACGCTTGATCTGCACAATAAATCATATAGGCCATATCATAAACCTTTAACTAACCTGAGGTATATCAATAGATCTAGTAATCATCCAAAAGCAATAACAGATAACTTGGTCCATAGTATATCTTTAAGATTGTCCAACCTGTCTGCAAATAATCTGGTTTTTGAAGATGAGGCAAGGTTTTATAACTCCGCTTTGCTGGAAGCAGGATATAATGATAAGGTATACTATATTAAACCAGATTCTGCTTCCTCTACTGAAGATGTTAATAATAATAATATTAATAAAATTGATAATGTGAATAATAGCAATAAGGGTAGTTATAAAACTAACAATAATAAGAAGAAGAAGAATAATAAGAATAATGTTAACCCATTCAGTA
>NC_142930.1:128630725-128633225 GCF_046866305.1 Octopus bimaculoides
ATAAAGTTAACTGCAAACACGAAAGCCTTATTCCTTGAAGATGTTATTTCTGAAGTCACGTAAAATCTACCGCCATTTTGAAGGAAATACTTTTGGAAAAAAGCCAGAATGGTTGACGCTTGAGATGAAATGAACCCCAGGGTTGCGTAATACGAGAACTCATGTTTTGCTTTTTCAGGTTGCCAACTTGTAGAAATTGCAGTTGTAAGCAAGATCCACCCTGTAAGCAGAGGGTGTGGGTTTCTTTAGTTATCAATGACCGTGTTCGTCATCTCCTTTGACGCAGAACGGTTGTGCGTCAACCTCTTGAGGAGTTGTGGTTATGGTCTTTGGGACGTGGAGGAGAGTAGAGGGACGCACCTTTAAGTTTTATCAGCGATGGAACGATGAAGCACTATGTACGCTAAAGGCGTCACATAGCGTCACACTAACGGAGTTGGTGTCTGAGCTGAAACCTAGAATGATAGGAGGTGTAGTAGGGACCTGGTGCTTCGAGCTGTGACAGCGTGCGACCAGAGTTGGAGGTGGTTCTGTCCTTGGTCACAGACTCTCGGTTTTGAGGATACTGTTGTTCATTCAATTGACTATATGTGTGTGTGTGTGTGTGTGTGTGTGTGTGTGCTTGTGTGTGTTCTTGTAATGTGCATGTTTGTTTGTGTGTATTTGTTTGTTTGTGTGTGTGTGCGTGTGTGTGTGTGTGTTTGTGTGTGCGTGTGCGTATGTGTGTGGGTTTGTTTGTGTGTGTGTGTGTGTTTGGGTGTGTGTTTGCGTTTGTGTGTGTGTTTGTTTATGTGTGTGCGTTTGTGTGTGTGTTTGTGTGTGTGTGTTTGCATGTATGTGTGGGTGTGTGTTTGTGTGTTTTTTTTATGTTTGTTTCTCTGTGTGTTTGTTTGTGTGCGTCTGTGTGTGTGTTTGTGTATTTATATTTGTTTGTGTGTGTGTGTCTTCGTGTGTCTGTGTGTGTGTATGCACTAAACATTATCTCCTAATCTTTTATCTTATGTTTTAATCTTTTACCCTTGTTCTTACACTTGTTTCAGTATTGTGAAGCCACTTTGTAGAATATTTAGTCGAACGAATCGACTCCAGTACTTACTTTTTATTTTCCTGTAAGCCTGGTACTTATTTAGTCGATTTCTTTTGCCGAACTGTTAAGTTAGTGTATGGAAAACGTCCACACCTGTTGTCAAGCGGTTGTGATGAGAGAAACACAGATACAACAACTCATACACAGACTGATATATACATATAAACATATATATATATATACGACGGGATTCTTTCAGTTTCCGTCAGCCAAATCTATTCATATCATTTTGCTCAGTCCGAGATTACAATAAAAGACACTTTACAAAGGTACTACGCAGTAGGACTCAACCCAGAACCATGTGTTTGGGAAGCAAGCTTCTTGCCACAAAGCTACGTTTGCTACCATTTACAATATATGTGTGTGCGTGCGCGCGTAGAGGGTGCATAGCCTAATGGTTAGTGCGCTGCTCTGCAATCACTCCGACACGTGACGCGTGGCACACCGCGCACTTGTTCAGGGGACGTCGATTTGATGGAAAGAGGGAGCTAATGTGCGTCACAAACATTTGATCACTATAAAGAAATCATTTGTGCAGGTCGTATGGCAAAAAAGCTGGACATTCATACGTTGTCTTCGACGAGAGAGTCCATCATGTATGTATTCTTCCCTCTACTGTTCTTCGCCTCTACCTGTCACTACTTCTCTCTCTCTCTCTATCTCTTGCTACTCGTCCTTCGCCTCTCACCGTTCTACTACTATCTCTCTCTCTCTCTCTCTCTCTACCTCTCGTTGCTCACTTTTATTCTACTTCCTCCCCTCCTTTTCCCTCTGCAACTCTTTCTCTTCACACAGCCTTGGTCACGTGTGTCCGGCTGCTATTTCTTTTCGTTCTTGGAATCACCAAGCTCGCACGTACTTCTTTGCCCCTCCTGTACGTGCTTCACAGCGTTCAAGACATACACACTTCACGTCTGGCTGTACAGCCTTTTTCCTAGTTTATTTCACCGTTTCGTTTTCCTGTCTTGTTTTCCGTCCGCCACTATCCTCCACGAAAACAATTTAATTTGTGTTCGTGGGAAGAACCATTTTAACGATGCGTACTGCCTTAATTCTTCGAAACGCCGGAGTTTTAATGGTGGCAGCTGATGAAGGGGATGTTTTTATGTGGCCTGCATGTTTGTTGCACCTTGTTTACCATTTTGGCCTTGTTCTTTTGCCACGTCATGTACCCAGTTATGTATCTATATGTACATGTAGATGAACGTATATACATACATGTACATATATATGCATATACTCATATATTGTTTATATATATATATATATATATATATATATATATATATATATATATATATATATATATATATATATATACATATATATATATATATATATATATATATATATATATATATATATATATGCACAGGCGTGTGTGTGTCGTAAGTAGCTTGCTTACCAACCACA
>NC_142930.1:128635725-128638225 GCF_046866305.1 Octopus bimaculoides
AACCAAGTATTCAATCTGCGTATATATACGCAGCAAACCTAGTAGCTCCAGGGAAATGGAGCTACTGTAAGCTTACTATAAGGCTTTTGAGAAATGCGGGACCTCTTAACCACTATTATTTCCATTGGGAGTACCACCAAGAAATTACGGGTTCGAATGAAAGAACATATATGTACATAGACACCTCAATCAAAAAATCATCTAGAGAAGTACCGACCCAGAATTTCAAGATATTCATCAACGCAACAGAAACAATCTCAGAATCATGGATCTCCTTATCAACAATGTGGCACCAGCCATAAACAACAGGAAGAATTAGATGAAGCAGACTGGTTACTATAGCAACACGAGTCTGCGCATGTCACCCTCTTCCTCCATGCATCTGACCAACAACCTTGCTTTTCTATATATCCTTGTTTTCTTTTCTGTTTTGTAGTTTACTTTAATTTTCTCGCATTATTCCGGCCTTATACACATTTCTTTAATGTAATAGCACACAATGCTTCAGCAAAACTATTCTATTTTGACAAAAAGAAACGTCATCTGAAAGCGTTTTCTAGTGGACTGATGGATGCACCTCGTAGTTGTTAGCGCTCTTCAGTACCTGACACCAAGTGAGCTGTATGTGAATGAGTACATACGTATATACGTGTACGCGCCTGCATATATGTATATACATGTACACATACAAATACGTATTGACATACATGTGTGTGCGCGCGTGTATGCGTGTGTTTATTAGTAGCAGAACAGTTTACTAGCATAATATGCTTAGAAGAATCTTATATATTGATTATAGTAGTCTTTGAATCCAACAAAGAATGGTTTAGTAGTATCATATTCTGAGTGTAATTTCTCAATATTGAAATTATTGTGTTGAGTCATATTTTGGTTACTTATTTGCTTTATTCGTCAAATTACAGCAAAAGTAGGCAAGCATTTTAATTAGAGGCCATCGCGTTGCACTGCACCGTCTGAAGCCACCTTTCTGCCTGTTCTTTGACATGACGTTGATACCAGTTCTGTCTTCTGAAGCAAAGAACTCCGTCACGTGGTCGTTGGAGCGTCGTGAGCGCAGGAAATGAGCCATGGGTCGAAACAAGTAATAATCCGAGGGAGATATTTTTCAGAAATTCTAACGTGCAAAAGCAATGGTTAAGCAAGGGCCAGGTTCCGGAACCTCTCTACTAACACACGCGTTTCGAACACAAAATGATGTTTTGGGTTTAGTTGAATTATGAGGGGGATAATTCACAACTGTTTCGTTCTACACGGTCGAACCATCGATACCAACCTGTACTTCGATCAATAGGAGTAGATGTGGGCCACTGTGGAGCAAAAATACCCAGCATTGGTTAGCAGAAAGCGCGCTCTTCTAGAGCAAAACAACGCAAAACCTCATACTGTTCGAACAACTCCAGCGTATAATCCAGACCTAGCTTCCTACTTTGAATGCTAGGCTGGCATTGTTATAGCTTGATGAATAAAGTAAATAAGTTGCCGAAATATTACAAATCTTTTGACTCCACACAATATTAATTTGTCAATTCAGTATTCGTCACTTAGTCGTCTATGCTAATCAATCGCTTCTTTCTTCTCAATTTTGTGTATGTATATACATATATATATATAACCAGCCGAAACTGCAAAGATAATCTGGATCTCGACTGACGAAAGAAAACTCTGAATTACCCGTCCTTGATTTTTTTCTTGTCCCTTTTTGTATCATCTAACTCTATGGATGTCTTGTCGCCTGTTGCGTTCTTGTCCCATTTTGTTGTATACATACATATATATATATATATATGAATTAGACACATGCACACACATACATACACACATGTAGGATACACATGTGTGTATGTGGTGTGAATGTAACGTCACCAGTATCATCATCGTCGTTGCCTTCCTCCTTCCTTTGTTCCCGCTTAGTCCTCATCATCATCATCACCACCACCAGCAGCAGTAACAGCAGCAGCATCGATATTGTTAACACCATCTCCACCAACACCACCAAGTACCACGAGCCACGACCACCAACAACGGCAAGAACAACAGTACCACCGCCACCAACACCATTATCGACACAACCGCCGCCAACTGCACGCCCACCACTGACACTACGGCCACCACCTGACGATCCCCACCACCACTACCACCACGATCACTATCGGAAACCACCACAACCACCAACACCAAAACACCGTAGCCGAACTCAAGTGCGTGTGTGTGTGTGTGTGTGTGTGTGTGTGTGTGTGTGTGTGTGTGTGCATATAGAGAGGGAAAAAGAAGACGAAGGAGGAGGAGGAGGAGAAGAAGAAGAAGAAGAAGAAGAAGAAGAAGAAGAAGAAGAAGAAGAAGAAGGAGAGGAAGACTAAAAGAAGAAATAGAAAAGACAGAGAAGAGTAAGAAAAGAAAAAAGAAGAGGAAAATATGTATATATACATGCATACATACACATACATACATATATATATATGTATATATATGCATACTTATA
>NC_142930.1:128640725-128645725 GCF_046866305.1 Octopus bimaculoides
CGTCTATTATCAAAAATATTCTATACCTGATCACTTAATATCTTTCACTTGTTTCACTCATTGGACTGCGACCATTCTGGTGCAGCATCTATGAAGGGTTTAGTCGAACAAATCGACCCTAGTAGCTATTTTTTTTAAAGTTTGGAACATATTCTATCACTCTTTTTGCCGAAACGCTATGTTAGGAGGCCGTAAACAAACCTACACTGGGTTTGGGGGACAGACACACACGCACATATATACATACATATGCGTCCATATATGTGAATATATATAAATATATAAATAGGCACAAATACATACAAACATTCACACACACACAAATAGATAGATAGATAGATAGATAGATAGATAGAGAGAGAGAGAGAGAGAGAGAGAGAGAGAGAGAGAGAGAGATACATACATGCATACATATATACATACATACATACATACATACATACATACATATTATATATTTACGATGAGCTTCTTTCAGTTTCCGTTTACCAAATGTGCTCAGAAAGCTTTGGTCGGCCCGGGGCTATGAGCTGAACACCTTTGCCTTAGGTGCTACACAGTAACACTGAAACAGGAAACGAGCTTCTCACCACACAGTCATGCCTGAACCAGTGTATGATTTAATGGAAGCTTAGCTGCCATTTCTAACAATTTAAACGACCACCTATAAGCTCCATCACCTCCACACTTTACTCCTTCTTGTCATCTTGCTTTTTGTTCTTCAATACTATTTTTTCCCTTTCTTTTATTTTAACATTTTCTCTAGATAAGCGAAGGAAATAGCAATCGTTATTTTCTTAATTGAATTTTTGTTATATATTTTATGCGCCATTTTTTACAATTATATTATTATGTTATTTCATTTTTTTCTTTTAATTTTTTAATATATTTCCCCTTTTTCTGTGATGTTATTTCTTTTACAGGACATTTTATCATTTTATATTTTTATCATTTTATACTTTTTCCTCTTCGACAGTAATTTTTTAAATATTTTAGTTTTTGTCATCTTTTGCCTGATTTATTAATTTTTTTCTACTTATTTATTTAAAATTTTTGTTAAAGCCGGCAAATTTTAAAACGGTAGAAAGTGCCGTTGAATTCTCACTGTATTTCGTTGTCTAAATTCTTCTGATTTTAAATTGTACAGGTTGTAAACAAAAATCTATCAAAATCTCATTAATAGCCAAACCAAATACCAGTGATACACTGCCCACACTATTTAATAAAGGACGAAAGAAAAACGAGAAACCCGCGAACGAGCGAGCGCGGAAGGTGCGTGCGACTAGGTCGTCCCGGCTGCGTGATCAACGGCGTGCAGGCGCACGGCAGCGACGACGACGGCGTGTAGGCGCTGGTGAGGAGGAAACCGAACGGCCGATGGCAAGAAGACGAACGGAACGGCGGCTGCCGGCAGGCGGCTGCCGGCAGGCGGGCGAGCGAGCGAAGCTGTCGCAGCGTGAGGCGTGGAACGACGGTGACAGCGAGGGCGAGGGTGAGGGCGCTCACTTCGGGGCGGGCGGAAGAATCGTGGACGCGCCGGCCGTGCAGAGTCGATCGTGCACCGGGTTACGCGGGTCTGACCGTCGGCAGAAAGGAGAGGCGAGTACATCCCTTCGAGTCGGAGAACCCATTCGATCAACGACTACCATTTTGGAGAACGTGGTCATACTAGAGCGGACATTCAACAGCTTAAGATGACCTGGATTCTTCTAGCGATGAGTTTCTTCTCGCCCTCTGCTCTGAGTTCATCCTAGTAATTACAAACACTGACTTCAAGCATATCGACCATCAGAAGATCACTTGGAAGTACCTTCGCTCCAAGTATTAACACTTGTTAGACAACATAATTATTCAGAGAAGATATCAGAATGATGTCATTGATACAAGAATCATGACAGGTGCAGACTGCTCTACTGACCACCACGTGATAAGATCAAAGACCGACCAAATAATATGCAAATATCATGGGGTCCAGAGGCCCCAAAGTGAAACAGGAATTTCAGGAGTTGTAGGATAACGTTGGGTCGATAAAAGGAGACAAAGGACTTGAAGGAAAATGGGACATTTTGAAAATAACTACACGCGAGACCAAGATTAGATCAACCGGAACGATATCCAATTACAGACCCTACTAGAGGAAAGGAACATTCCAAAGGCAAGGCTGCTAAATTGTAACACAAAGTGAATCAGGAAAACTGACGGAAACAAGAAGGAAGCTGCAACAATTTACAAGGAAACTAAAATCAGGTTGGTGTGACGCCAAATCCGAAGAATAACAACAGTATGGATATAAAAATGATACAAAAGCATTTTACTCAGGACTTCGAAAGATATACGGGCCACAGATAAGAGGTACAGCAAAATTCATAGCTCTTGATGGTCAAGCACTACTCCAGGAAAAATCAAATAATCTTGATAGATTTACCATTCACTCTGACAGCCTGCTTGATATCCGAGGCGTTGTGGACAATGCCACCCTCAAGAAGGCTACACAGTATCTAACCGTCCAATCCTTAGGCGACAAACTTATTTATGAAAAATTCAATGATGTAAATCAAGTAAATGAAAGAATGGAAATCAGCTGACTGATGCGACATACCTAATGAGATTTGTAAGTATGGCAGTGTGAAGCTTAGTGAAAGCCTGTATTGCTTATGCCGATGATGATGATGATAATGATGATGATGATGATGATGATGACAATGACGATGACGATGACGGTGATGATGTTGACGATGATGATAATAATGGTGATGATGATGATGACGATGATGATGATGACGATGATGATGATGATGACGACGACGATGATGATGATGATGAGGAGGACGATGATGATGATTCTGATGATGACGATGATAATGACAATGATGATGGTGATGATGATTATGAAGTTGACGATGGCGATGGCGATGATAGTGATGATGTTGATGATGATGATGATGATGATGATGATGATGGTGATGATGATGATGATGTTAATAATGATGATGACGATGGTGATGACGATGGTGATGATGATGATGATGATGATGATGATGATGATGATGGAGATGAGGATGATGATGATGATGGTGATAATGATGACGGTGGTGATGATGATGATGATGGTGATGATACCGATGACGATGACGACAATGCTGACAATGATGGTGATTGTGATGATGAGAACGATGATGGCAATAATGAGCACAACGACGACAGCGACGACGATGGTACGATGATGGTCATAACGACGACGTTGACCACGACGACCGCGATGACAATGATAATGATGATGATGAGGAGGTGGTGGAGGAGAAGGAAGAAGAAGAAAAGGGTGATGATGATGATAAGAATGATGACCCTGGTTGTGATGATGATGATGAAGTTGACGATTATGATGATGACGGTGTCAAAAATGACGACGTCGGCAACCAAATGCACCAAGCACACCAAGACGATGTTTGCATCATTTCTACTTGCGCGTGCGAAAAACAGTTTAGAATAATTCATTTTGCTGAATTATATTTACACACTCACTCATATATATATACATACATACACACACACACACACACACACACACACACACACACACACACACACACACACACACACACACATATATATATATATATATATATATATATATATATATATATATATATATATATATATATATATATATATATATATATACATATATATGTTTATATATATGTGTGTGAACTTTTCTAAACATTTTTTGTACTTTCTGCTTTTTCCTATTGTCGTTTCTCTCAATCCTCACTTGTTACCTTGTCTCTCTCTCCCTCCCTTTCTTTTCCCCTTTTGTCTTCCCTTCTTCCTTTCTTCCCCTTTCTCTTTTATTTTTCCTTCTTCCTTCTTCTTTTTCTCCTTGTTTTTATTCTTGTGTTTCTTTCTGTCGAAGAGCGTAGGCTCGAAACGTAAAAGACTTTCTCACCTTCCCGAGCGTTAAACTAATACATCCGGTTGTTGTTTACACACCCTTCTTCGTCTTTTGTTTCTTTTGTAAATTCTCACCGTGTATATTCGATTTGTTGTTGTTATATTTTCAGCTTTTGGCCCAAAGCCAGCAAATTCAGGTGGCGGGGGGGGGGGGCAAGTCGTTAAGATCGACCCCAGTGCTCAAACTGGTACTTATTTTATCGACCTTGAAAGAGATGGAAGGTGAAGTCGACCTCGGAGGTATTTAAACTCAGAACATTAAGACGGACAGAATACCAATTTCTTTATTGACCCCCGGGGGCTAAACACAGAAATGGAAAGAATGACTGATGGGATCAACAACGCGATATGGTTTTACATAAAATGTGACTTTAAAAATCAAGGTTCAGTCCCACTGCGTGGCATGTTGGGTAAGTGTTTTCTACTATAGCCGCGGGCAGACCAAAGCCTTGAGCATGGATTTGGTAGACGGAAACTGAAAGAGGCCTGTCGTATATATATATATATATATATATATATATATATATATATATATGTATGTATGTATGTATGTATGTATGTGTGTGTATATGTTTGTGTGTCGGTGTTTGGCCCCCAACATCGCTTGACAACCGATGCTGGTGTGTTTACGTCCCTGTTAACTAGCGGACCGGCAAAATAGACCGATGGAATATGTACTAGGTTTACAAAGAATGAGTCCTGGGGTCGATTTGCTTGACTAAAGGCGGTGCTCCAGCATGGCCTCAGTCAAATGACTGAAACAAGTAAAAGAGTAAAAAAGAGTAAAGAGTAAGAGTAATAAAAAATCGAATGACATTAACAATACAGAGACATTACAAATGATGCGACGATCAGGCCAAGCTCCGACCCCACAAGCCCCGATCTATCTTTGACTCAGAGCATTAAGACGGACGGAGTACCGCTAAGCATTTCGTCCGGCATGCTAACGTTTCTGTCAGCTCGTCGACTTGTTTGCTTGTTTCGTTGTTTTCTTCTTCATCATAATCAGTGACGTCGTGATCGTCATCATCACCATCATCAGCAGCAGC
>NC_142930.1:128650725-128660725 GCF_046866305.1 Octopus bimaculoides
CTGACCAAAGCAAAACAGGTTTGTAGCCGAGTAGCCAGGGCCAACGTGAAATGAGGTTGTCATCTTCAAAAGTGAAAAGACGTCAACCCATTAAAGAAACGAACCCACAGCCTTATGATTGCAAGCCGTACACTCCTAACCACTAGGCCACGTATGAACCTAAATGAAGGACCTCGGTAGAATTCGAACTCAAAACTTAACGGTAGACAAAAAACCGTTAAGCATTTCTCCCGGCATGCTAAAGATTCTGCCAGCTCGCCGCCTTAATATAAAATAAAATTTTTACTCTAGGCACAAGGTCAGAAATTTTTGGGGAGGGGAGCAATCGATTAGATCGACTTCAGTACGCAACTGGTACTTAGTTTATCGACCCCGAAAGGATGAAAGGCAAAGTCGACCTCGGCGGAATTTGAACTCAGAACGTAACGGCAGGCGACAGTAGTAAAAGTATCAGTGCTTCAATGAATCTCGGCACTCTGTAGTAGTAGTAGTAGTAGCAGTAGTAGTAGTGGTGGTGGTGGTGGTGGTGGTGGTGGCAGTAGCTGTTGTTGCAGTTTAACAGTTCACTGACCAACTTTTCGGTCGGTCAATGATTGACGGACGAAATATAAAAAAAGCAAAAACGGATGTAACTGACCCTTTACTACCGTCGACGTCAGCAACGAAAACAATACAAAGCAGCAGCTGCCGGTCAATCTGCGGCCATCTACTATCTAGAACATCCTGTTGACCACACACATACACACACTCATAGCGTACTGGACTTCATCAATCAAATATCCTGCTCGGCTAACAAACCATTTCGTCAACAGACCGTGAAAATAAAGCAATGCTTCTATTAATTCACATATATGCACAAAACAAATATTCTTTTATTCTTTTACTTCTTCGAATCATTTGACTGCGGCCATGCTGGAGCACCGTACTTATTCTATCGGGTCTCTTTTGCCGAACCGCTAGGTTACGAGCACATAAACACACCAGCATCGGTTGTCAAGCGATACTGGGGGGGGACAAACAAAGACACACAAGCATATACACACACATACATACACACACACACACACACACACACACACACACACACACACACACACACACACACACATATATATATATATATATATACGACGGGTTTCTTTCAGCTTCCGTCTAACAAATCCATTCATAAGGCTTTGGTTGGCCCGAGGTTATAGTAAAAGACACTGCTTACCACATGGCCACGCCTGCGCCTGTATCTTTTATTTTTTTTTATCATTTACTTCTTTTACTCATTAGAATGCGGCTATGCTGGGTCACAGCCTTGAAGAATCATTAGTCAAACGAATCGACTCCATTACTATAATTCTTGCTAAGCGTGGTACTTATGAATCAATAATGATGATCAAACGGATACCCACGGATAATACACACTATACTGTACCCATCCCAAAGATATGGACTATGATGTTAAAATCATGTGATTTGTGGAAACATGCGTAGCGATGTATCAGATATTTATAAGTTCCATCCTGGAATTATTGTTATTATATCTATCCTACATTATATCAGTATAACCATGATGCAACCCCGAAAAACTGACTCACCAGTCAGTATCATTAGACCGCAACCGGCGTAATGAGATAGGATCTTTATTTGCATACCATTAACGTTACTATAAACGAATTTAAAAGATACGTATATTTTTACTCTTTCATGAAGTTCCCCTCATACTTATTTCTGTCTTCATACTTTCTTTCTTTCCTCCTTCTTTTTCTCGCCCCCTCTCACATTTCTTGACCTTCTCTTTCTTTAATCCACCTATCTTTCATCGTTTATCTACCTTGTACCTTCTCTATGTCCCTTCGATTTTTTCTCTTTCCCGTTCCCCCTCTAATCCTTCAATCCCTTTGCTCCCTAGCTCTCTCCTTTCCTTCCACGTGACCGATGTTCGGCCAAGCAAGATCTTTCATTCTTGGCCCGACTGCCATCCACGAAGTATCTCTTATTCCTGTCTCCTGAATTTCATCTTTTATGTTCATCTATGTTCCTAACTCAAGGCTTTCACTCCACAAACGCCAGCTTAACTTCATTCGTCTCTAGTAGTCGAAAGACACCTGTTGTTATTTTCTTGTCGTGTAATTGAGTAACATTTTCTCCGTTTTTTTTTCGTTTTTAAACTTTTCTTTTGTTTTGGTGTTGTACACAGTTTGCTTGCTTTCTCCCAAAATGTTTAATGCTCTTAGCATAGATTTTTGGGGCCAGTAAGATTTGAATAGTCTCAAGTGTAACTTGCCGAAAATGTGTGTGTATATATATATGAATTGCACTAGGTTCTTTTATTTGTTTCAGTCATTTGACTGCGGCCATGCTGGAGCACCACCTTTAGTCAAGCAAATCGAACCCAGGACTTATTCTTTGCAAGCATAGTACTTATTCTATCGGTCTCTTTTTGCCGAACTGTGAAGTCACGGAGACGTAAGCACACCAGCATCACTTTTCAAGTGATGTTGGGGGTAGGGCAAACACAGACACCCGAACATATACACACACATACATGACAACTGATAACGGGTCGTTCTTCATGTTACTTGTCCTGTTTTGATCGAATCATTCACTTTGTGCGGGTCCCTTTGTGAGTAGATAAACAGCCGACAACTGATGAAGGGTTCTTTCTCTGTGTTTACTTGTCCTGTTCTCCATTTTTTTTCTCTCGTTGTTTATGTATTTAACTCATTTGCACTGTCCTGTACCCATATATGCATTTATATTTTTTATTTATTATTTTATATATATATATATAATAAAAATAATATGTGAGTATATGCATACATACGTACATGTATGTACATACCTACATCTACATGTATATATAGATGTATATCTGGGTACATGACGTCACAAAAAAAACGTGGACAAAATGACAGAGATTATTTCCTTCATTAACTGCCCCTATTCTAAACTAAGCGTTTCGAAGAGTTAGGGCAGGACGCATTGTTAGAATAGCTCTTCCCGCGGACAGCCCTAAGGCTGTGGTCATACGTGTATGTGTATTTCTGTCTGCGTTTCTACCTCACCACTACTTGACAACCGATGCAGGTGTGTTTTCGTCTCTGTAACCTAGCGGTCCGACAAAAGGATCGGAAGAAGAAGTATCAGGCTTTAAAAACAATAAGTACTGCCGTCGATTCATTAACCTAAATATTTCAAGGCATTGCTCCAGCATGGCTGTAGTCTAATGACTGCAATAAGTAAAAGATGAGATAACGAAAGATGCGCGCGTGTGAGTGTGTTTGTCTGTGTGTGTGTGTTTGCCTGTGTTTGTGCTTGTGTGAATGTGTGTGTGAGCTTGTGTGTGTGTGTGTGTTCCTGTGTCAGTGTGTGTGTATGCCTGTTTGAGTGAATGCGTGCGTGTGTCTGTGTTTGTCGGTTTGTGCGTTTGTATGTGTATTTGTGCGCGCGCGTATCTGTGTGTGTGCGTGCGCGCGCGTGTCTGTGTGTGTCTGTGTGTGTCTGTGCGCGCACGTGTATGTGTACCCGTGTGTCTGTTTGTGTGTGTGAGTAAGCGCTTGTGTGTGTGTACGCGCGCGTATCTGTGTGTGTCTGTGTGTCTGCGTGTATATGTGTGTGTATGTGTGTGTGCATGTGTGTGCGCACGCGTGTCTGTATGTGTGCACGTGTGTCTGTGTTTGTCAGTGTGTGTGTGTGCGTGTGTGTGTGTGTGTGTATGTGAGCGCGTGTGTATGTGAGCGCGTGTGTATGTGAGCGCACCGTTGTGTGTGTATATATATGTGTGTGTGTGTGTGTGTGTGTGTGTGTGTGTGTGTGCTTATACAATCGCAGACGAAAGGAGGGAGGATAAAATGAGAGAGAAAGAAAGAGTGGGGGAGTGTGCAAGGCAGACGTGCGGACGGAAATCAAAATATATATATATACACGTCGAGTTACGTTACGTCTGAAGTGTACTGTGTGAATATTGATTGAATTATGTTCTCGTGTTAGAATTTACCGAATCTTGCAGAAGAAAATCTTGTAGAAGAACTATTACGATTATAAAGTCTACAACTGTGTGTGTGTGTGTGTGCGCGCGCGTGAGAGACACATAGAGAGAGAGAGAGAGGTTGGTGGAGACAGAGCAGACAGCAGATTACATTATGAAGAATTTATTTCTTACACTAAACTACAATTTCTTACAATTATTCATGCAGGAGTGGATTCGTGGTAAGTAGCTTGCTTCCTAGCCACATGGTTCGGGGTTCAGTCCCACTGCGTGGCACCTTGGGCAAGTGTCTCCTACTATAGCTTCGGGTTGACCAAAGCGTTGTGAGTGGATTTGGTTGACGGAAACTAAAAGAAGTTTGTCGTATATATATATATATATATATATATATATATATATATATATATATATATATATATATATATGTCTATGTGTGTGTGAGTGTGTGTGTGTGTGTGTGTGTGTGTGTGTGTGTGCGTGCATGCGCCTCTGTTTGTGTGTATATGTATGTATGTATTTTATGTGTCGGTGTTTCGACCCCCACCATCGCTTGACACTAATGTTGGTGTGTTTACGACCCCGTAATATAGCGGTTCGGCAAAAAAGGGCGATAGAGTAAGTGCTAGGCTTACAAAGAATAAGTCCTGGGGTGGATTTGTTCGACTGAAGGAGGTGTTCCAGCATGGTCACAGTCAAAATGACCAAAACACAAATGTTCATTTAAACACAAAGGTGAAAGAGGGCAAATGTGGTTAGGTTTTTTTGACTGCTATATTTAGCATCCCGGTGCTGCTTGTTAGTACCCATAATTACTAATTGATAATTGTTTTTACCGTTATGGGGTTTTTTACGCATGCTAAGCCACAGATATTATTATAAACAATAATATCTTCATATATAATTGAAATTTACAGAAAAGCAAATGAAAACAGATGTATAAACAACAAGCAGTTGTATTAGTTTGACAGCCAGGAAGGTGAGAAAGTCTTTTACGTTTCGAGCCTACGCTCTTCAACAGAAAGGAATACAAGGAAATAAACAGAGAATAAAGAAAGCTTTTGGAGTTAGCGGTCAATCATGGCGACTGGTTGGACAAAGGTAATATATATATATATATATATATATATATATATATATATATATATATATATATATATATATATATATATACATACATATATATATGTGTGTGTATGTGTGTGTCTATTTGTGTGTCTGTGTTTGTCGTCCCACCATCGCTTGACAATTCATGCTGGTGTGTTTATGTCCTCGTAAGCTAGCGGTTCGGCAAAAGAGATCGATAGAATAAGTACTAGGCTTACAAAGAATAAGTCCTGGGGTCGATTTGCTCAACTAAAGGCGGTGCTCCAGCATGGCCACAGTCAAATGACTGAAACAAGTAAAAGAGTATATATGTATATATATATATATATATATATATATATATATATATATATATATATACACACACACACACACATGCACACACGAAAGAAACAAAGTTTACACATACAAATTCATAAATGTGCTTACACACACACACACACACACACACACACACACACACACACACACACACTCACTCACACACGCGTTAACTAAGTGCAACACATATATACATACGTATATACATCCATACATATACGTATGCATATTATGCAACCGAAAATGTAGATTAAGTCATATTTCTCTGGAAGACATCAACCGTGTGATTAGCAGCTGGTCGAAAATGTCCCTATGCGTCGCTGCATAGTCGCAAAAATGATATGCAATGCCATTAGGAAAAAAAAGACTGCCCTGGAATAAATACAGAGAACTCCCACCGCCACCACCGCTCCGCACCGTTATTGAATACATTCACAGACATCAACACGAGGAATACTGGTGGGACATTTCCATCAAAACATCTGTTAAGTGTAAATATAAAAGCCCGGATATTGTTGTTTGGGACAGACATGAAAAAGTATGTACCGTCACAGAGGTCAGATGTCCAGCTGGCGAGGAATATCTCTTTAAAAGCCAAAGTGAAGGAGGATAAATATGAAGAAATTCTTCGAAATCTCCGGCTTCTGTGTTGTGTTGTGTTGGCACTCCGTAGCTTACGACGTCGAGGGTTCCAGTTGATCCGATCAACGGAACAGCCTGCACGTGAAATTAACGTGCAAGTGGCTGAGCATTCCACAGACACGTGTACCCTTAACGTAGTTCTCGGGGATATTCAGCGTGACACAGTGTGACAAGGTTGGCCCCTTTGAAATACTGGTACAACAGAAACAGGAAGTAAGAGTAAGAAAAAGTTGTGGTGAAAGAGTACAGCAGAGTTCGTCACCATCCCCTGCAGGAGCCTCTTGGAGCTGTAGGTGCTTTCGCTCAATAAACACTCACAATGCCCGGTCTAGGAATCGAAACCGCGATCTTATAACCGCGAGTCCGCTGCCCTAACCACTGGGCCATTGCGCCTCCAGCTTCTGCATCCAGATTATAAATTCACATTTATACCAATTATCCTTTCTACTATAGACACAAGGTCTGAAATTGTTGGGGAGAGGGCTAGTTGATTACATCGATCCAAGTGTTTTACTGGTGCTCAATTTATCGACCTCGGAAGGATGAAAGGCAAAGTGGACCTCGGAGGAATTTGAACTCAGAACGTAGCGACGGGCGAAATACCGCTAAGCATTTCGTCCAGCGTGCTAACGATTCTGCCAGCTCACCGCCTTACACATTTATACCAATAATGACCGGTGCACTTGCTCTGAGAGTCTGGGTAAACCTGAGTCTTCAGAAAAAGGCATCACCCAAGTCGCACATTATAAATACAATCTATAAGTGGAGCAGTAAAAATATGCAAGACTTTTCTTAAGTTTAAAATATGACATTGATTCTACATTCCAACGATTGGAGCTTTGTATCTCCTTCAGGGGAAGAATGTAAATGATTAAAGACGGAAGAGAATATATACAATGGTGCTTTATGTCTTTGTAACAAACCAGCTCCTTCTTTGCAGGAAGGGTTCAGAGAATTAAAAATAGAAGAGTACATGTACTTCTGTGAGTGGCTATATGGTTGAGAAGTCTGCTTGTCAATCATATGGTTCCGGGTTCAGTCCCAATGCGTGGCATCTTGTAGTCTTCTACTTGTAGTTTTGTAGTCTTCTACTACACACCAAGGGGTGACAATAGTCTTGTACACAGAAACTGTAAGAATCCCGGCGTACATACATGCGTGTGCGTGTGTGTGTATATAAAGAGAGAGTGAAGAAAATATGTGAATTCATAACTTGAGAGCTGCTTCAGGGTGCTCGGAGTGACATAATAACCATAAAGATAATAAATTTCTGATGAAATGTGCAAAAGGTCACGGGTATATAACCGGAAACCAGTCGCATAGAGATATCACAGTAAGTCTGACTTCCTTCATCAAGAGAAGATTGGCAAACTCCATTACGTATCTTCTTATCTTATTCTGTACTTTTATTCTGCATCTTTTTTGCTTTTCTGCACCATGTAAATATATTTATATCAAGCCTAACGGTGCCTATCTCCATCTGTAACCCAGATTCAAGGTTTCCTTTATTGTAATTTCAACTTCTACAGGATATTTCCGTATGTTTTAGTGTTTCTGTGTAATATTTGGCGACAGTGCATATAACGATCTGTGTTTTGTTGTATGTATGTATTCTCATGCATATGGTTACATATCTAGACATGAGCATGTATACTTAAATAATAAACTTCTTGGAAGTCTTACAAATTTTGACAGTTCCAACGATAGTTTGAATCTGTAATCTTCTAATTAGCTTTGGCCTGTTTGCTTTTGAGAAGCCTAATTTATCAAGATTGGTGCTTAAGCAGTTTGTTACATATTCAAGTGCTCCATTAATTACAGGTATAAATCCGAACTTGTAATCCAAGTAGAGTGACTATAAATTTCTCAATAGTTCAATAGCTCAATAGCTTTTTCACTGAACTTTAGCTCTATGTTGACATCTGCTGAGCAATTGATTTCCGCAATTGTACACAGTTTCTCTTCTCTTCCCAAATCATTATATCAGGTCTATTACGTTTACATTCTATTGACGTTTTTACAAGGACATTCCACCAGTACTCCTTCATACTGAATGGCTATAGCCTCTACCATACTGCGGGTTCTTATCTTTACCACACTGTGTGTTCTTATGACCTCTACCATATCGTGCGTTATCTCTTTCGCCTTAGGATTATCCTTCCGACAGTCATCATGCAGTGTCTTGGCTACAATGTCATGTCTCATCGGTAGATAATACCGCGATGACATTCTTGGACAACTGCTTATGGTGTGGGTCATATATTCGGTGTCAACATTGCATTGGTTATCACATCCTGAAGTTTTTCTTGTGTTTCAGTCCTTTTGTTTCGGGTCCTTTTGCATCGGGTATTTGGTTGTTATTTCCTGTTCCTGCATGGCAAACGCATACCCTTCGTAGTGAGAGTTAGTAATCTGGTTGTTGGTCCGTTGATTATTAATGTTACTGCCATTCTGGAGCTTTCTGCTAGCATAACAATGCATGGTCTTCTCCTAATATAAACTCATCCTTTCATCTGATGACACATTGCGGTTGAGTCGTGCAATTTCTTTGGGCGTGGCTGTAGGGTAAGTAGCTTGCTTACCAGTCACATGGTTCCGGGTTCATTCCCAGTGCGTGGCACCTTGGGCAAGTGTCTTCTGCTATAGCTTCGTGCCGGCCAAAGCCTTTAGTCGAGCAAATCGCCCCCAGGAATTATTCTTTCTAAGCATAGTACCTATTCTATCGGTCTCTTTTACTGAGTCGCTTAGCTATGGGGACGTAAACACACCGACATCGGTTGTCAAGCGATGTTGGGGGGGGGGACAAACATATACACACACATACATACATACACATATATATATATATATATACATATATACGACGGGCTTCTTTCAGTTTCCGTCTACCAAATCCACTCACAAGGCTTTGGTCGGCCCGAAGCTATAGTAGAAGAGACTTGCCCAAGGTGCTACGCAGTACGACTGAACCTGGAACCATGTAGTTGGTAAGCAAGCTACTTACCACTCAGCCACTCCACACACACATATATATATATATATATATATATATATATATATATATATATGTAAAAAGATCAAAATAAGCAACACGGATTTTAAAGATGATTGCAGTACGCACGTTTCATGCTACTCCATTTATTTAAGTAATGCGAGCATTACATTAAATGCAATATGTAGAGCAATCTTCAGCTGCACGAAAATGTAGAAAATTACAGTAGAATAGACATATTATAATTGTGGCAACATTTCAAATCCAAGTGGGAAGGAGAATACATAAAAATGGCTATGACAAGATGGATTTTTATGTATTCTCCTTCTCACTTGCATTTGAAATGTTGCCACAATTATAATATGTCTATTCTACTGTAATTTTCTACATTTTCGTGCAGCTGAAGATTGCTCTTCATATTGCATTTAATGTAATGCTCGCATTACTTAAATAAATGGAGTAGCATGAAACGTGCGTACTGCAATCATCTTTAAAATCCGTGTTGCTTATTTTGATTTTTTGATCACCTCGCTTTTGGAATGTTTTTTGTATAATACCATACTATATTCTGGTGCCTAAACATAAGTACCATATTCAATTTTGAATTTAAATCTAAACCTATATATGTATATATGTATATATATACACATGTGTGTATGCATGCACATATGTATATGCATACATACGTGCATATGTATGTTTGTATACACACACACACATATACAGTTTCATATCATGAAAAGAAAATGAGTGCTCCAGTTAATCCGATCAGCGGAAATTAGCATACAAGTGGCTGAGCACTCCACAGACACGCATACACTCAACGTAGTTCTCAAGTAGAATGTGACAAGGCTGGCCGCTTGAATTACAGATACTGCTCACTTTTGGCAACTGAATGGATTGGAGCAATGTGAAATAAACATAATGGCCCACGAGGTATCGAACTCATGTCCTTTCGATTT
>NC_142930.1:128665725-128693225 GCF_046866305.1 Octopus bimaculoides
TGACCGCTACTACAACCACTACTATTACGGTGTTTCTTCGGTATTGGTCTACAGTGTGTCGGTGTGAGGAGACGACTTCACTCATTCTCTCTTCAAACCTAGCGTCTTTACTTCTGTTATGAGGGAAGGTGAGTGGGGGTATGACGTCGACTACCAATATCGAAGGACTGACAACTACTACTGCTGTTGCTGCTGTTGCTGCTGCTGCTGCTGCTGTTGTACTGTGACGACCTTCGTCACCATGTGTATCACCCCTACCCTCGCCATCACCATAACCACAACCATGAGCAACAACAACAACAACACAGTCGTCCCCGTCCCTGTCACCACCAACTTCAACACCAATACAATAGCCACCTCCACCACCACTACCACCAGCATCACCACTACCAGCAGCATCACAAACAAGCAGTAATCATCATCTCCGTCGCCACCATCGTGGTATTTCCCACCATCAGCACCAGTCCCATCACAACAACCACCAGCAGTTCAGCTCCTTACTACTACTACTACTACTACTACTACTACTACTACTACTACTACTACTTCTACTGTCACCATTAATATCACCTCTCACTACCATTGCGACGGCTACTATTCAGAATCCCGCCTCGTCCCCACCACTACCACCATCAACAACACGCCCCACTACCAACCCGACCGCCACCAACAGTATTGCCATCACCACCACCACCATCACCACCATCAAAATACACTAGTAACACCATCGCCAACGCCGCCGCCAACGCCGCCACCATTTACAGCATTCCTCCCCCCCCCTACTCTACACTCATCACTAGTATGACCCTTATCAACTCTAGCACCACCACCGTCTACACTACCTCCTCATCAACAGCAGGCACCGCCATCACCGCCAGCACCGCCACGACTGCCCTGCCATCTCCACCATCGACACCACAGACGGGCGACACCGTCACCATCAGCGCCATCACAACGCCGTCGCTACCACGATTGTGAACAGCCGCAAGCGTCACCGACGCCCCAATATCATTATTTGTACCGTCGCCATCGTCACCAGCTGATCAACAACCACCACCACCATCATGTTAAAATCAATGGGTGTGAGAAAATAAAACAATACTAAGACAAAAGCAAAAACAACAACAACAATTGTGCTAGGTGATAACACTGTATGAGTGCAAAAACAGCAGAATTCCAATAAATAAACAAGTATACAATATATATATATATATACTGTATATATATATATAAATATAAGTTAAGCAAATAAATAAAATATAGATAGACAATAAAGACTAATAATAATAATAATAATAATAATAATAATAATAATAATAATAATAATAATAATAATCATAATGATAATAATAATACTAGTAATAATAATAATAATAGATAGTTGTCGTTCCTTTTCGTTTATTTCCGCTTTGAAAAATCTCCGTAATTTTCCGTAATCTTCCGTTATTGTTTCTCCCGCCAGCCAGACGTTTTAGGCAACATAATAACTTTTACAAAAGACACAGGAGCCATTTGTACATTGGATACGTTCTTTCTATTATATATAGATGTATATGTATATATAATGGCTACTCACTCATTCCTTCTGCTATCTGCATATATATATATATATATATATATATATATACCTCTGCAGACTAATGTATATGAATGTGTATATATATATATATATATATATATATATATATATATATATACACATTCACACACAAATATACACACACATACACACGCATATGTTTATGTACATTATCGGATATTTAACCCTCTTTTTAACACTTATAATTTATTATTTAATTTTGTTAAGTTTCCACTATATATATATATATATATTATTTATATATCAGTTTCCTTCCAAATCGGGTATGACAAACCGTAGAATTAATATTTCTTTTGTTTTCTTTTGTGTTTCATTTGAATATTATTTCGTTTTTTGATCATCTTTATTTCAAGTTCTGCATCTTATTATTTTTTTCTTTTTGTAAAAATTGTTATTGTCCAATATGTATTCGATGCTTACAAATTCGTATGTAATGTGTGAATGTTTACAACAAATATAATGCAGTATATATATATATATATATATATATATATATATATATATATATATATATGTACACAAACACACACACATATACACATAATACGTGAATTGTGTTACGTCTGAGTATGTATATATATATATATATGCGTGTAATCGGCTTTTTATCCAATTCTGTAAGATTTTATTATCATTATCATCATCATTATTATTATTATTATTATATTTTGCTAGATGTATTTCTACTAAACACATTACTCAGTTTCGACTTTACATGACTATTACCTTATACACACTACACATATACAATCTCGTGTCCCAGTATACATAAATCCATGTGTTCATACATACATACATACATATATACCTATAATTACATGCACACACATATATATATTTATATATATATATATATATTTAATTAAATGCATATGTGTATGCATTTATGTGTGTATAAGTTGTCGTTTAGCATCTCTGCGTAGCAGTTTTATCTTCGTGTTTCGTGTTTATTAGTTTGAAGAAAATGAATCGAAGCTCGCCACGAAATTTTTGAAAAGAAGTAAAAAATAGAATATGAGAAAAGCTCGGAAAAAAATAGTGTAAAAATGATATTGTACTCTACCTATCCCTCTTTGCAAAATCCACTCCATAATAATAATAATACTAATGATAATATTAAATAAATTTTAGCAGTTGTTTTGACATTATTCTTTTCCAACATAAGGTGGCGATAGTGGTGGTAGTGGCGGTAGTAGAAGTAGTAGTAGTAGTAGTAGTAGTAGTAGTAGTAGTAGATATTTTAAGATGTTTTGTAGCCTACCATATTGACTATGGTTACTTTATGTGTCTATCTATCTATCTATCTATCTATCTATCTATCTATCTATCTGTCTGTCTGTCTGTCTGTCTGTCTGTCTATCAATCTCTCTATCTTTGAAACGTAAACACTTTGCCATTGTTCCTGTCTAGTAGTTTGTAAGAGTAGCTGTATCTGACTTTCTATTCTTCTGTAGATCAGTCTTGCTCTCTGTCACTCTTTCTCCCATTCTCTTTGTGTGAGTAAATGATGTGTACATTTGTATGTTTACATATATATTTATGTGTGTATGTATGTATGTATATATATATATATAAATATATATATATATATATATATATATATATATATATATATATATATATATATATATATATATATATATATATACAACCACCCACACAACTATATGCATATATGAACATTCATTTGTATACATATATATATATATATATATATATATATATATATATATATATAAACAATTTCAAAAACCTACACGACTAGGTGAAAAGCGCTTCATTTAATATGTGACATTAATAAAAATCTGTAAATGTACAAACATCCAGATTTCTGAGTACCTTAATTTATATATATATATATATATATATATATATATATATATATATATATATATATATATATATATATATATATATATATATATTTATACGTACCACACACACATATATATATATAGGTATATTCTTTTTCCTTTATGCCTTTCCATGTGCACACGGTTTTGTAAGCACTATTCTTTCACGCAAATATGCTACAAAAAAAATAAATAAATAAATAAAATAAAGCCTAACCGTCCGATACAGAAAGATAGACCGGTCAGACATAAAACATTTTTATCATTCTGCTCATTTTCCTAACAAGCAAGCAAGCTAGCTCGCTGACTCTATCTCCCACCTAACAACGACATACTGTCTGACAAGGGGAGACGCCATATTGCTTCTTTACATAGCAGTAAACTAGAATTGCTGTGTGTTTAGTTTGTTTTTCCCCTTAACACAAAAATGCATGTATGCATATATATATATATATATATATATATATATATATATATATATATGTATGTATGTATGCATATACATCTCTCTCTGGTTGTAGTTTTTTCTCTTTGTCTCTCCTTACCGTATTTCATATTTTATACTTACAGTGTGTATATGTATGTATATATTTTAAGAAAGTGTACGTAGCTATATCCTAGATTCTTTTGAACCCCTCGTACAAATACGTAATATTATTTTTCTCAATATTTCCATATATATTTATATGTATATACAACGATATGCATATTCATATATATATATATATATATATGTATATATATATATATATATATATATATATATATATATATATATATATATATATATATATATATATATATATATATATTGTTTATAGTTTCAGCTTAGAGCTGCGGCCATGCATATATATATATATATATATATATATATATATATTGTTGTTTAATACTATTTAGTTCAATTAAGAAAAGAATATTTCAGTGTGTATAACATATACATATAACATACTAACACATTCAGATATACGCGTATGTATGTATGCATGTATTTACATATGCGTATATTAAATACAAATTAACCAATCATTATTTCCAACAAAAGTACATATATTTTTTTGCGTTTGTATGTCACTGGAAGTGTAAAAGCACCAGATAGAGTATATATATTTTAAAGGAATAGTGAAGAGTACGTTTTAGAAGAATATTTTTTAAACTACAAACTTTCAAAATGAAGTGTTCCAAAAACCGATTCGCGTATTCCCAAAACGATTTATTTTCAAATTCTATGTGTTGCCCAGTTTAAGAAGTAAACTTACGTACAAGTAATATCTTTTTTCTCACATAAATTAATTTTTTCCTGATATGTTTTGAATTAAACATCCATTTCTGAGTAATGAGGTAACTAGATATTTTTAATGGTAGAATCTAGGAAAATATTACTATGAAAATATGTTTATATATATATACGTGTGCGTGTGTGTTGATATCGATATATATATACTCTTTTACTCTTTTACTTGTTTCAGTCATCCGACTGCGGCCATGCTGGAGCACAGCGTTTAGTCGAACAACTCGACCCCAGGACTTATTTTTGTAAGCCTAGTACTTATTCTATCGGTCTCTTTTTGCCGAACCGGTAGTTTACGGGGACGTGAACACACCAACACCGGTTGTCAAGCGATGGTGCGGGACAGACACAGACATACACACACATTATATATCTATATACGACGGGCTTCTTTTTGTTTCCGTCTGCCAAATCCATTCTTTGTGCGCATATATATATATATATATATATATATATATATATATATATATATATATATATATATATATATATATATACACTTATATGTGTGTGTGTATATATATATGTATAAATATATATATATATATATATATATATATATATATATATATATATGATATATTACAGTAAATGGAATGAACAGGCCTTAATATATACATACATATATTATAATTTATATATGTATATATATATATATATATATATATATATATATATATATATATATATATATATATATATATATATATATAGCATTTCTAACTCAAATGATTAAGAAATAAATAGCTGAACTTTTTTAGCCATACTTGTTTTGTGTGTATGTGTACATATATATATATATGTACAGATATATATATATATATATATATATATATATATATATATATATATATATATATATATATATATATATGTACTGATATATATATATATATATATATATATATATATATATATATATATATATATATATATATATATATGTATGTATGTATATCCGTATGTACGGATATCTAAGATTTAGTGCAGTGATATTTTTTCTTTCTGTCGTTAATTTTACATATATTTATGGTTGGCAGTATATAATACACACACACTTACAGACACACACACACACACACACACACATACACACACGCACATACACACACACACATACACACACACACCACGTGTATATATTTATATATGTATGCATTTATGTATGAACGATTTTATATCTATCTGTTTCTCTTTTATATAGATGTGTGTGTGTGTATATATATATATATATATATATATATATATATATATGTATGTATGTATATCAATTTTTTTCTCCGTGTTTTTCTCCTTGTCTCCGTATTCTTTCTGTTGAAGAGTGTAGCTCGAAACGTCAATGACTTTCCGTATTCCCGAGCGTCATACTAATATATACTTTTGTTATTTACACCACCTGTCCTCGTCTGTTATTATTTGTATATTCTCCCATATATATATATATATATATATATATATATATATATATATATATATAGAGAGAGAGAGAGAGAGAGATATGTTTATAAATATCATATAATCAATTATTTTGTATAATATATATATTCTAATCTACATTAAATATATCATACATTATGATATTATATCTATATGTATGCATATTTGTGTATTTCTAAACGTATTGGTGTGTGGGCGAGTTCGCGTCTGTGAATGCAAATGAAGATTATATCGGAAAAAAAATAAAACTATATGTACGAGATTTTCAGGGAGTATATATATCTGTTAACAAAATACAATTTTCTGTATGTATGAATATATGTACCTACATATATAAATGTATATACATATATATGTTATATAATACATAATATAATATTATATATATATTTATTTATTTATGGGTTTCAGCCAAGTGGCTGCGGTCATGCTGGAGCACCACCGTGAATATATATATATATATATATATTTGCGGACTATGGACATGTGTTAAAATAAGAACAGTAATAAACAAGTATTAGGCGGTGTGTTTACTTGGCAAAAAAAGAAAAAAATGACCCTCCCAAATTACAACAATATCTATGCAACACAAATTGATACACACACACACTCACAAACACACACACACACACGCACATATATATATATATATATATATATATATATATATATACACATATACTTCCAGTTTTTTTATACGACTCCGTTTTTGCAATCCTGTAAGTAATAATAACAGTATTTTTTTTATATATACTCTTAAAACTTATGGTGATCACCGTGCAATGCCGAAGGAAAATAATCTAATAAAGGGGTATATAAGCACTCGACAGATAAAAGGCTCCTATCAGATATATATATATATATATATATATATATATATATATATATATATATATATATATATATATATATATATATATATATATATATAAATCGTATAAAAAGATTAACATTACTATCATTATCGAGTGAGAGAGCAGCGCATGCCGTCAAACTATATATACATACATATATACTATTATTATTATTATTATTATTATTAATGTAATGTTAATTAATTTTATTATCATAATAATTAGTTTTTAAAAGTGATACGATAAAAAACTAAATTTTTAATCACAACAAGTTCGTAATTCTGCTAAATTCCTACATTTTATACCGAAAATGTAATTAAGAATATAATAATAAAAGTTGTTAATTTAAAACAGAGTCGATTATGATTAATTACAGTTATATCCTTACATTCTGTTCATTAATATGGAGTGAACAGTATTAAAATCTAAATGATAAAGATGACGATGACGACTACGTTCATATGATGATCATAATGATCATGACCATAACAACAACAACAACAATAATAATAATAATACTGATGATGATGATGATGATGGTGATTGTGGTGGTAGTGATAGTAATAATAACAAAATTAATAACAGCGATTTCTTTTAACAACTAAATGTTTACACAAAGACAAAAGACGGTACAGAACAATATCACATAGAAAATATATAACGATCGCAAAAAAAAACTTGTCACAGCTTTCATATATGATTGTTTACTGCATCACAAGGAAGCTCAAACATATACTCACTCACTCACACACACACACACACACACACACACACACACACACACACACGCACACAAACACGCGCGCGCGCGCAAGCACATACACACTATAAATGCGCACAAACAAAAACATTTGTAGATGCATTAATATATAATTAAATCTCCTTATACACACCAACACCCACCCGTGTAATATACATACATATATATATAAATATATATATATATACACACACACACATATATATATATATATATATATATATATATATATATATATATTGCATGTTCGTATGATGTATATATTGCCCATACAAAATATATTTCGCACACATACTTATTTTAAGTATGTATTTTATATACTGGTGGATACATGCATTACCCAGGTGAGTGACAAATTTATGTACATATGCGTATTTGAATGTTTATGGATACACACAAACACACATGTATACATATATCCGATGCCCTTGATATATTTCACACATATATATTACAAATCTCAAATTAATACAAGTGATTTCATTATCTATTGTATATATTTATTATAACATAAATGTGATTAAGAGTATGTATAATATAGATATACGGTAGAGATTTACGTTATAGTTTCCTCATATATGTAAAACGGATTTTCGTCATTTTATTTTTAATAATAACTAGCATATCTTTCTAACCGAATTCAGTTCTGCCCTGTGTCATTTATGTTTGACAGAATCTTTGCTTGTATACGAGATGTAAAATGTTTCTATGTAAAATGTTTCTATGTATACACACACACACACACACACACACACACACACACACACACACACACACACACATATATATATATAAATATATACACATATACATATTGGCATAAATAGATAGACATTCATGAATATATGTATATTCACTCTTACACATGTTATATACATGCGTGGTACATATTTATATTATGTATGTATTATGCAACGTATATCATCATCGTTTAACGTCCGCTTTCCATGCTAGTATGGGTTCACATACATATGCATACATGCACATATATGTATGCTTATTTTGGTATATATATATAGGTTCAAAAAAACACAAAAAACAATAACGAAAAAACAACAAAGTGAGGACGTGATACGAATAGTGTTATTGGACGCTCGGGAAAGGAAGGAGATATATATATATATATATAATTAAAATAGTAAGGTAAAAAAATTGATATTAATTAATATCAATTTAATATCAGGAAACCAGCACATTAAAAGAATCAGAAGACTCACAAAAAATTTCTGAGATCTCAAAAGGATTATTGTATATGTATATATAAAAGAATTATTGTATATGTATATATAAAAGTAGTCTCTTTTATATGTATATATATATATATATATATATATAGATATATATATATTTTTTTTTTATATGTGTGTGGGTATGCGTATATGTATACAAATATACAAGGTAATATTACTAATATTTTCTTAATGACCCTTTCGAAAATGTATCAATATAAAATAAGTAACATTTTAAAATTCGCCCCAGTGCAAAAAAAAAAAAAAAATACTTATTCATAGTCGTATATATGTATATTTTTAATATTGGTTTTAAAACTTCTCGCCTGAATTTCTGCGTGTAACCAAACAGTAGACATTCCCGATTTTCTATAATTTAAGAAAATGTATTCAAGCGTTATTAATTCTATATTAATTGGCCCAAACGAAATATAATAAAATTACTAGTTGTAGGTGTTAGGAAATATTTTATTTTTCTGTACGTCCCTTTTAAACCTGAAGGTCGATATATTAATAAGTAAAAGTAGATTTTTTTAATTTTCTTATAGGAAAGTATAACCACGTTTGTTGAACAGTGCGCAGGTTATTATATAAACTATATACTTACATGCATGCATAGATTTATATATATATGAATATATATATATATATATATATATATATATATATATATATATATATATATATATATATATATATATATATATATATATATATATATATATGAATACATATATATATATATATATATATATATATATACATATAAATGTATGTATGTATGTATATGGTTATACATACAGATTGTTATATAAATACATGTGAATGTATACAAATAGAGAGACAGTCATTGACAAAAATATTTTTTTAATTGTAATTTTCTATGATGTTCAAATCGCCATTGTACTCTGGGAAACCGTCTACTGTAAGAGCTGGACTTACTTGCATTATTTTCTCAACTCGCATTTTACTATGTGTTGTGTTGTGTTTGTTTATACATAGAGACACACACGCACACAGATATATTCCCTTATTTTCTTATTCTCCTATTGTTTCAGTCAATTGACTGCAGCCATGCTGGAGTACCGACTTCAGTCGAACAAATCGATGCCAGGACTTATTCTTTGTAAGCCTAGTACTTATTCTACCGGTCGCTTTCGTTGAACCGCTAGGTTACGGGGACGTAGAAACACCAAATCCGTTGTCAAGCAAGCACACACACACACACACACACACACACACACATATATACATATACGACGGGCTTCTTTCAGTTTCCATCGACCAAATCCACACTACACAACCACTCCTGTGCCTGTATATTATATATATATATATATATATATATATATATATATATATATATATATACAAATATATATATATATATATATATATACAAATATATATATATATATATATACAAATATATATATTTATGTGTGTGTGCGTGTATACATATATATATGCATGTATATATATATATATATATATATATATATGTAGGTGGGTGAGTATGTATGTAGATAGGTAGGTAGGTATGTATAAATAAATGTATGTATGTATGTATGTAGGTAGGTAGGTAGGTAGGTAGGTAGGTAGGTAGGTAGGTAGGTAGGTAGGTAAGGAGGTAGGTAAGTAGGGAAATAATGCAGTTCTTCATAGACCGAAACAAATTGGGATTGCAGTAATTATTATCGAGAATACCATTAAATGAAAATGTGAGTCGATTCACTTTGGCCGGAGTTAAACAATAACAACATAATACAATATAATATACACACATGAATACAATGAGCTACTATTTGCTGATTTCGTTTCATCTGATAGGAGAGCATGCAAAATATATACTACGCTTGTGGAGGGTATCTACTTCATAATCCACCCCTCTCTTGGTCCCTGTGCGCATCACGACACTAAGACAAAACTGTTTCAATTTAACTGATCCTGGTCACTTTAACATCATGCCAAGACATATATAAGAAAAAGGTCTCATGACGTTCATACGGTTCCTGTACCATTATCTCAATAATGATAATAATGATAATGATAATGATAATGATAATGATAATAATAATAATAATAATAATAATAATAATAATAATAATAATAATAATAATAATGATAATAATAATTCCAGATAAACCACCTACACTCGGATATATCTCTCGAAACAATAACTTTTTACTCGAACGGTCTATGGTGCCCCAGAATGATTGCGTTGTGAAATATCATCCATTAGATATCTTATGCAGGTGTGGTTCTTTTAAATTATTCTTGGTCAGGTCCAATTCTAGCCGAAACTTATATAAGTATCTAAGTATACAAATATACATGCATACACATATAGAAAAACAAAAATATATATACATATATATAATATAATATAATATTATATATATATATATATATATATATATATATATATATATATATATATATATATATGTATGTATGTTCGTATGTAAAATATACAGTCGTTTCTTTTCTAAAGATAGCGTTATTTTATCGATAGACGCATTTTGAAATTGTAAACTGCTTCAAAATTACGTATTGAATATTAATATATATACCTATTAATATATATATATATATATGCTTGGTCACGGTCCTACAGTTATATACAGTTACGTACAATTAACGTTATATTTGCATTTAACTGATCTGTGTTTAAACCAAAACATATAAAGTCATCATATATGGATTATATACATACATATAATCACACATTCCCTCACACACATACACATATATACACATTTACACATATACAAATTATGTGTGGATGCACCTTACACAAATATGTATGTATCATATACACGTATATATATATATGTACTTGTATATATATTTGTGTATTATATTTAATTGTGTGAATGCCTCGTATGATTCCTAATTGTGATACATATATTCCATATTCAATCGCAGTTGTCTTTTTATTTATATAACATCGTACACATCTACATATACATGAATATCATGTGTATATAAATATATCTATATCTATCCACCATTCTCTTTCTCTCTCTCTCTCTCTCTCTCTCTCTCTCTCTCTGTATATATATATATATATATATATAGAGAGAGAGAGAGAGAGATTGAATATGGTACTTATGCGTAGGCACCAGAATATCGTATGGTATGGTATTATACAAAAACCATTCCAAAAGGATAGGTGATCAAAAAATCAAAATAAGCAACACAGATTTCAAAGATGATTGCAGTACGCACGTTTCATGCTACTCCATTTATTTAAGTAATGCGAGCATTACATTAGATGCAATATGAAGAGCAATCTTCAGCTGCACGAAAATGCAGAAAATTACAGTAGAATAGACATATCATAATTGTGGCAACATTTCAAATCCAAGTGGGAGAAAGAATACATAAAAATCCAAGTGAGAGGAAGAATACATAAATCCATCTTGACATAGCCGAGTCTATCAGGCTATATATATATATATATATATATATATATATGTGTGTGTGTGTGTGTGTGTGTGTGTGTATAAATATGTATATGTATCTATGTATGCCTTTATATGTAGGAGGTATGGCGTTAATCTTGCTCACTAAAATTTTTTCCTATCATGCCTGTATTAATTTTGTGATTCTTCCGTAGTTTAGAAGTATTTTGACTTCTATTTTTAGCGATGCAAGTGCTCGTGTGTGTGTGAGTGTATATATATATGTATATATATATATATATATATATATATATATATATATATATATATATATATATATATATATATATTATATATTTTATTAATTTGCTTGTACTGCTTGTGCTTGCAGCCACTAGCGATGGCATTTTTAAAAGTAATATATTTACTTATATGTATGTATATATATATATATATATATTATGTATATGCATATATATATGTATATGTATAATATATATATATATATATATATATATATATATATATATATATATATATATATATATATATATATATGTATGTATATGTTTTTATATATACATATATATATATATATACATTCATATGTATATATATAATATATTTATGTATATACACACACACACTCACATTTCCAATCACACACACAAACACATAAATGTCTCTTTATTAATATAGTATAATTAGAATATATTTTATTCAACAATCCCCCATGAAAAAATCTCCAAAGTTACCCTTCATATTTCCGGGTGAGTATGCCTTGGCAATATATACTGTAGGTATGATTTAAAAACAAGTTTTTAAAAATTGTTCATATCTATAATTCATGCGGTTTAACTGCAAAGATTGTGTGATGAAAAAGATAGTAAACAAGTATATAGGCTAATTTTGTTATAGTAGTATTACTTGTGACAATGATTTCCTATATTTGCCAGGGGGTGCATAAAAGAGAGGGACGAGACATCATAAGGTCAGTTTACAATTTGTGTGAGTTTTACATAAAAGATGAGGGGGCAAAATAGGGGTAAAGAAGGGGAGGTGAGAGATGTATGTATACATAGTATGTAATGTGAACACATGATGATGCACTCATCATCATTATTATTATCATCATCATCATCATTATTATTATTATTATTATTATTATTATTATTATTATTATTATTATTATTGTTATTGTTATTATTATTATTATTATTATTATTATTATTATTATTATTATTATTATTATTATTATTATTATTATTATTACTATTATTATAAACATTATTAATAGGTAATCGTGAGGGCATTGAAAATATTATCAGAGATAGAAAGTAAAATAATCAGAAAATTGTTTATAATAATTTGTTTGATATTAGTCGAAAAGAAGTCCTCCTATATATACATACATATGATATGCGCGCGTGTGTGTGTGTGTGTGTGTGTGTGTGTGTGTGTGTGTGTGTGCGTACATATATATATATATAAGGTTGAGGAGGGTATTGAATGGTATTTGCACGGATTTCTACACGGACATTTACCACTGGAATGAAACTACTCTTCAAGTACTGTTCTCTCTTTTTTCAGCGCATCACACTCTTTACCACTTCATACTAAAAATATCCGCCTATGGATATAATAATAGATTACTTTATTTTTTCTATCTCCGATGAAGGGAAGTACTGGATCTTCCCAGAAACAGCTATAAGACTCTGTCCATAAAATACTCCTCCAACCTTACCTTTTCTCTCTTTATCTTTTTGTTTTTTTTATATATTTACACACACATACACACACACACACACACACACACACACACACACACACACACACACATATATATATATATATATATATATATATATATATATAAAACACTTGCATTTAGAAAGATGACCAAGGTATTGTTGTATAGACATTAGAGGACGTTTAAGGACAATATAGTTTTAGCACATTGAAAATTGATAACACAGAATTAATATAAATTCGTATACAACTAATAATTAAATAATTAACAACAGCAACAACAACAACAACAATACTACTACTACTACTACTACTAATAATAATAATAATAATAATAATAATAATAATAACAATAATAATAATAATAATAATAATAATAATAATAGTAATAATAATCCTTTCTACTAAAGGCACAAGGCCTGAAATTTTCGGGGAGGGGACTAGTGATTACATTGACCCGTGTTTCACCTCTACTATATGTACAAAGCCTGGAATTTGAGGGGCGGAGGTAGTCGATCAGATCGACCCCAGTGCTTGACTGGTACTTAATATTTATTGACCGAAGTCGACTTCGGTGAGATTTGAACTTAGGACGTAGGGACGGGTGAAATGCCTTCCTTTATTAACGACATAGATGAAGGGAACATCACAAGGACAATAATTCTTTATTTACTTGACAAAAATGTGTGATGAACATTTTAGGAAAATTCAAAGAAAATTGACTGGGATTTTAGTCCGACGCGCTAACCATTGCGCCATCTTATTCATTATAAACCCTACTCCTCACACACTTTTTCGTATTTCGTCTATTGGTGTACTCCACCCTCCTCCTCATTATTATTATCGTTATTTGACGTTCTGAGTTCAGATATTGCTGATGTCAACTCCTGTTTTTGATCTGTTAGGGGTCGACAAAGTAAGTACGAGTTGAGTACTAGGGTCGATTTAATCGACTAGTTGCCTTCCCTAAAATTTCAGCCCTTGCGCATGCAGTAGAAAGGATAATTGCTGTTGGCGTTTTTATTGAGGGTAACACAGCAATATATAAAACGAGATAGATAGCTACACAAATGAAATAAAATATTAAAGGATATCATATATATCAAAGATATCGCATATATTAATCAAAGTATAAAATAACGCAATAATAAGATATAAAACAGAAACCAGTGTAATTTATCGTTGACACATTTCAGGTTAAGAAATAAACAGTTAAAAACGAACTCAATTTTTCACTAAAATTTTTATTTCATCGATTTCGGTCAAATAAAAATCAAACTTAATCATGTACAAGATGTGCCCACACACCTAGAATATATATACATAATTGTACATAATTATATAGTGTTGGGTTTATTCTGTAAGGTATATGAACTTGCAGTTCGGGGGGAAACGGTAACGAATGTGTTATTTTTAGAAGGAGAAACTTAGAGAGGGATCAATAGTAATGTATTATAACAGTCGTGTTATAGATCGATAGATAGAAGGCTAGACAGACAAACAGATAGGTATGTGTTTGCGTAGTTAATGTATTAATTACTGAAATTGCTGGAGTTTTAAAATTTAGTCACATGTTCAGATTGTCGAAATCGAAATTACGACACGAAGAGTCAATCCGTAATAAGTTTCAGCTTCTCATAAAACACACACACACACACACACACATGTATATAACAATATAATATACTTATGAACTATATATATATATGTATATATATATATATATATATATATATATATATATATATATACATATATATACGTATAATAAATATATACATATATATTTATATATATAGGTATATATACATATATATATATGTATATATATATATATATATGCATATATATATATGTATATATATATATATACAAAGAATATATATATATACATGTATACACACATATATGTACATACTTACATACATATATATATATATATATATGTATATATATATATATATATACATATATATATATATGTATATATATATATATATATGCATATATATATATATATATATATATATATATATATATATATATATATATATATATATATATATATATATATAATAGAGACACAATGGCCCAGTGGTTAGGGCAGCGGACTCACGGTCGTAGGATCGCGGTTGTGATTCCCAGACCGGGCGTTGTGAGTGTTTATTGAGCGAAAACACCTAAAGAGCCACGAGGCTCCGTCCGGCAAGGGGTTGGTGGCGAACCCTTCTGTACTCTTTCACCACAACATTCTCTCACTCTTCTTTGTTTCTGTTATACCTGCAATTCAAATGGCTGAGAACTACGTTATGGGTACACGTGTCTGTGGAGTACTCAGCCACTTGCACGTTACTTTCACGAGCTGGCTGCTTCGTTGATGGGATCAACTGAAACCCTCGTTGTCGTAACCGACGAAGTGCCACGAATATGTGTATGTATGTATGTATATATATATATATATATATATATATATATATATATATATGTATGTATGTATGTATGTATGTATGTATGTATGTATGTATGTATGTATGTATGTATATATATATATATGTATGTATGAATGCAAATATATGTGTGTATGTATATATATATAGTGTGCTCTTTTCCCTATCACAAGACAAACGCTCACCAAAGCACACACACATTCACTCACGCGCATTGTAATATCTCAACCCTTGTATTTTTGAAGTCTCCAACTACTAAATCCCAAATGAATAATATATGTTATGCGTAAGTCTATAGTCTGTTTTAATGTCCATAGTCATTGGATTTTCTTATCTTGTAATGCAAACTATTCATAGAATAAGATATTCAGGTATGTTTCTGTGTGTAGTTGAGTATATACGTATGTATGTACATACACACACACACACATACATACATATATATATATATATATTTTGTTCTTTTATATACTTGAGATTTCAGGCTGCGGCCATGCTGGGGGCATATATGTATACACAAGTATATATGTATATATATGTATACACATATATATGTATGTATCGTACAGGGGCAGCCCTCGACTTTTTCTATCCATAAGTTAAAATTTAACACATTATTCATACGTTATAAACTATGAATTTATCTACTACAATTCCCAAGTTAAAAACGAAGATATATTGATATTTATAGTAATTGTATATGTGTGTGTGTGTGTGTATTTGTATGTGGCTGTGTGTTATTCATGTATATATATATATATATATATGCATGTATGTGTATAAATGTATATGTATACACACACACACACAAACACACACACACACACACACACATATATATATATATATATATATATATATATATATATATAGACCCAGAAGTTTTTTTTTATTTTCTCTGTTTATTTCTTCGTGTTCCCTTCTCTTGAAGAGCGTAGGCTCGAAACGTAAAAGGCTTCCCCACCTTTCCGAGCGTCAAACTAATACACCTGCTTGTTGTTTATACACCTGTCTTCATCCTTTGTTTTTTCTGTAAATTTCAACTATATATATATATACTCAAACACATATATATGTATTACACACGTACACACACATTTACATATGAATACATATGCAATTGCATGTATATATAACTTTGATAACCTCGATCCGCTAAACGAAAACATACTAAAAATATATTCTGTGTGTTCCTTAGTTCACGTTGATGGTAAAGAATTATTTCGTGTTGTACATCTCTGTCTATAATTTTACTCGATTTTTGCATATTCTACACACAGTGTTTTGACTGGAATAAACGCCTAATCGAGGTAAGACGTTTGTTGACTTAATATACACCTGTTTTTCAATATCTACTTTGTATATGTCTTGTGGTTAAGCATTCACATATTTTCATATACACACCGTAAAACTGTTTTCTCTCTTATATTAAATTACTGTTATGCATAAAGTGACCTAATTCTGAAAAGTTTTATATGCATTGTGTCGTTTTATATACAAGCATAAATACCTGAATATACACATACCAAGCAATAAATTACAAGCACACACACACACACACACACACACACACACACACACACACACACACACACACACATGTATACACACACACATGCATACACACACACATATAATTTCAATACAGAGCAAATAATTAACGAGAAAAATAATTCACGAAAAAGTAATTACTTTGGCGATTTAAATAAGAGTTTTGATTGTTATATCCAGCAGGTTGACGTACATAGTATACCCTTTGAATAATTTTAATCATTCAGCTATATATATATCTATCTATCTATTATATATATTCATATATATACAGATATAAGTTATTTTATGCACATTCATATTTTTCTAAAGTGTCTTCATATATATATATATATATATATATATATATCTTACTCGTATGCATAAAATGTTGAAACGTTTTATATAGATTGTTTTATATATCAGTTTTATAAAGATTATTTTGATTATATATATAAATATATATTTATATATATACATATCTATATATATATACATTTATATATATATATGTATATATATACGCATATATCTATATCTATATCTATATATATATATATATATATATATATATATATCTGTGTGTGTGTGTGTGTGTGTGTGTATACGTGTGTTTGCGCGGGTATGCGAATGTTTAAGTATAGATGTATTACGTATATAAATGTGCATACGCACACGTAGCTTTCTGTGAGGCTTGTTTGAATTTGTATTTAATTACTGAGATGCTTACTTGTAAGAATATATACGTTTATATGTGTATATATAGAGAGAGAGATAATGACTCAAAGAAACAAATGAAAACGCTTGGGCTCGATGTACAAAATCTACATACATATATACATGTAAATAGAGAAAAAAAAATGAAAATATTTAAACGAGGAATATTCAGATCTTTTGTGTTTGTGCATGTGTGAGTGTAAATGAATTGAAATATCTATATATATGCATGTATATATATATGCTCGAAATCAGTGGTTGATAGATAGCCGACAACTGATGAAGGGTCGTCCTTTATGCTACACGTTCCCCATTTGTTTCTCTCGCTGTTAGCGTATTAAATTCATTTGTTTTTTTATTTTATGTTGTTTACTGTTGGGGACGTCCTGTACCCATATATGTATATGTGTATGTATATATATATATATATATATATATATATATATATATATATATATATATATATATATATATATATATATATATATATGTATGTATATATATATACATATGCATATATATATTATATATATTATCTTTTGATTGAACGCCATGCGTCCATTTCCAAGTAAGTTTATATATATTTCTGTGTGTGTGTGTGTGTGTGTGTGTGTGTGTGTGTGTGTATGCACATTGAAACAGAATTCAATGTAGATTGTAATTAGATTAGCATAGAAAATATTCAAAGCATATAAAATTTGTGGCTGATTAGATATTAAAATGTCTCAGTCAAAAAGGCAACATCATTATGAAATGAGTTGACAAAATCTTGAAAACATTTGGGTATTCTTACAATTTCTACCAACACTTATATACATCGCCACACTTATATATGTTCGGAACATAAGGATATCTATCTGTCTATATATATATATATATATATATATAAATATATACATACATATACATATATGTGTGTGTGTGTGTGTGTGTATATATATATATATATATATATATACTAAAAATTCAGTTTTCACTAAGTGTGATTAAGGATGCCGGAAAACCAACATTGCTAGAAATAAGAGCTAAAGTACTATTAATGCTGTATGGAGGAGCGCAAATGTATTCACACATACTGACATATATACACATATTATATACATACATATATATATGTGTGTGTGTATATATATATATTTATATATTTATATATATTTATATTGATATTTATATATATGTGTGTGTGTGTGTGTGTGTGTAAATATATATACACAAACACATATGTGCACTGATATATGTACACATATAGATATGGATATACATAAGATAAGAATTTGTTGATTGATAGATAGATGGACAGATTGGGAGATATATGTGTACATACACAAATACACACCCGCATACATACACACATATTGCATAAACTATGCTATGTTTGCGTGAAGTCGTCACCCTAGTTGTATGTTCACGAAAGAAACGGTTCGGCAGCACGGACACCGAGTAGGGAACGATGCGATCTCACGCCTTATATTTTACTAATTTTTATTATTTATCTGTTTTGCTAGAAATTTTTTATCGAAATTTAAGACTACAGAAATTGGCGGACTACAGTTTGTAACCCTGAGTTCCAAATAAGTGGTCAGGTTTTCACGTTGCAGCAGGAAAGAGAATACACCCCTAGCAATATGTGTCTCTTGATGATTGATTTAATAAAAAAAAATATATACGATAACATACATACATGCATACATATATAAAAAACACACACACACATAAATGTATATATGCATGTGTGTGTGTATATATATACATATATATATCTTACTTATATATAATTATCATATATATATATATCACATATATATATGTATATATATATATATATATATATATATATATATATATATATATATATATATATATATATATATGTATGTATATATATGTGTATATGTATGTTTGTATGTATGGATGTAAGTATGTATGTATATGTATATGCGCAGGCATGTCTGTGTTATAGAAAGTTTGCTTCTTATGGTTTCGGGTTCAGTCCTACTGCGCGGCATCGTGTGCTAAAATTCCGGTCCCACCATTGACTTGTGAAATGAAAGAACATCTCACACGCACACACATGTATGTGCATATATATATATGTGTACATACATACATACATGCATATAAACATATATTAGATAGATATATATATATATAGGCAGACTGACTGACAGACAGACATACAGACAGACAGACATACAGACAGACAGACAGATCGATAGATAGATAGAGAGATAGATAGATAGATAGATAGATAGGTAGATATATGCTTGTGTGTGTGAGTGTATGTGTAATACACGGCTTCACAAAAAGACTGATAAAAAAAAGTACCAGGATTAGAAAGAACAGCACTGGCGACGATTTGAGTAAACCTTCCTAAATTTATATATAGATATATCTATATTTATATGGGTGTGGACACACGCGTATGAAATGATACGTATATAAATATGTGTTTATGGCATATGCGTATGCTCTAAGTATATTGATGTTAATGTATATGTATACACACACACACATATGTATATATACACATACATAATATATTTGTGTTTGTATATAAATGTATGTACCTGTGTGTATACGTATATCAAGAAAGAGTTTATTATGATCATTATCATATATATATAAAATATATAATATATAGTATGTAATATATAATATATATGTATATATGCTAATATAAATATTTATAACTTGATCAGTATTTTTAAGTATATACACAAGGTTAGTGTTTATATACGTATAAATATATTTATATGTTTATATATTTGTGTATATCATTATACATTATGTGTATATACGTATATATATATATATATATATATATATATATATATATATATATATACATATACATACATAAACCAGATGCATATGAATGGCCATTGAAGAGATCATTGCACTGGTGTTGCTCGAGCATGGTCGCTACCTTATGGCTGAATCGTATAAAAGAATGAAAGAATAAAAGAAACATACAAACACACATAAACACATATGTATATGTATATATATATATATATATATATATATATATATAAGTTAAAAAAAACAATAACAAAAAAACAAAAAAACAACAAAGTGAGGACGTGATATATATATATATATATATATATATATATATATATATATATATATTTGAAATTAATCTTTCACTAATTTAAATTAATTTCTCATATAAAACGAATGAACTTTCTTCGGAGTATCGAATACATTTCTGCTTTCTAAAAAAAATTTCGATAATGAAATTCTTTTAAACAATAAATTACACGCACACACACACACACACACACACACACATGTACATGTATGTATGCTTGCATATGATAATTAACTTCGAACATCGGCTAATTTTTATTTTTGTCGAATGAATGATAGCCCACAGACTAGATTACGTATATATGTTTGTGTGTGTGTGTGTTTGGGTGTGTGCATATAAGTGCGTGTGTATGTATATATGCATATGTGTGCGTATGTATGTGTAAGTTATATATCATGCTAACAAATGTGTGTGTGCTTATGTGGATGAGAGATCGTGTACTTTGAAATTTGGAAGAATATTACATTTGTATCTTGAAAGTAAACAATAATATTTTGCATAGGTCACTGTAATATACCTCCGATGCATACATACTTACATATGTACATAATACACACATACATACATACACACGCACAAACATTCGCGCGCGCTCACACATATACGTGGAATATATTGTGGTGTATAACGGATAAAGCTTGTGCTTTATACATACATTGTATGTATATATATCTGTACATACATTCATACATACATACATACATACATACATACATATATATATATATATATATATATATATATATATTTATAAATCTGTACATACATACATATATATATTTATCTTTCTTTTTTACCGTATTATTCATCTCGCTATCTCACATACTCCAACACACACACATGCACACACATATACACACACTCATATATACATATATATATATATATATATATATATATATATATATATATATATATATATATATATATATATATATATATATATATATTGATGAAGGTGGAGCGTAGATTAGCGGTCAATATTTCGGACTCATAATCGTAATATTTTGCGCTCATTTCCCCTTACTGGGTTACGTATTGTGATGTTGAGCGAATCTCTACATTTTAAGTGGCACCGTTTTACTCAGCTACTGAGCATCCGTAATCTTCTGTCAGGCCGGTGTCCCATCCAGCGGAGTATATATGCTCCACTAGAACCGGGAAACTTGCGTTATGAATCTCTATCACTCAGGAACGATGTATCCAAGTGTCCGATGTATCCACACACACACACACACACACACACACACACACACAAGACACATATATGTTTATATATGCACATACACACATATATTATATACACATTTATATACACAAACAAACACGTTGTCATTATTCATCCCTTTTATAACTAAGAAAAATTTGTCCGTATGCGTGTTCATGTAGTCAAATACACACCAATGTGTACATATGCATGTATATATGTATATGTGTGTATATATATATATATATATATATCTTGGTTATTATTATATTTCTGTCTACGTTTTGTTTGCAACGTCCTGTACCCAGATATGCACCTTATATACAGGTAGATGTAGGTATGCGCATACTTGTACGTATATATGCATATACTCATTTATTATTTGTTTATATATATATATATATATATATATATATATATATATATATATATATATATATATATATATATATATATATATATATATATATATATATATATACATATATATATATACACATACATATATGGATATACATATACATACATATATAAATCGGTGAAGTCGTAACAGTTTTATAAACACTCGATAAAATGTGAAATAATTCTTTTTCTGTGCAAAATGTTTTCTTCGACTCAATAGTTACATTCTATATCTTCTTTATTCTGGATGGGATTTGCTTCGAGTCCCATTATTTTCCCAAAAGAATTATGTACACACACACACACACACACACACACACACACACACAGATATATAGGTAAATAGATAGATAGATAGATAGATAGATAGATAGATAGATAGATATATAGATAGATAGATAGACAGACAGACAAATAGAAAGATGGAAATATAGATAAATAAGGTATTTAGAAAGGGAATTAAAGGGGGTTTTCCCATACATGTTTTTCTAGATATATATACATATTATGCATATTGATATTCATATCCGTAATGTATTATTTCCTATATTGTAAAGAAACACGTGCAAGGTGGAATTAAAAATATACCAACTTTTCCAGTCTGTCTGTGTTTATACACCCACGCACAATGTAATTTAGTTACACACAAACACACACAAACACGCACGGACATATATATACTTATACACATCCACAGGCACTCACACACACACATATGCTTATACACATACACACATAAATATATGTACATATGTATATGAGGACAATTATGCGGATAAGACAATTTAGATATTACAGCTTGGGTTTGATATACAAAATATTTATATATGTGTATACATGCAAAGAGAAAGAAAACGAAGACTGTAGGCATTCAGACGATGAATATTTAAATATAAATATACAGATCGTTATAATAGATGAAACTTACAGTACAAACGACAGAAAATTATACATATTTTCATATACAATATATACATATATATATATATTAGCGCAGCAGGAGTGGCTGTGTGGTAAGTATTTTGCTTACCAACCACATGGTTCTGTGTTCAGTCCCACTGTGTGGGACCTTGGGCGAGTGTCTTCTACTATAGTCTCGGGTCGACCAAAGCCTTGTGAGTTGATTTGGTAGACGGAAACCGAAGGAAGCCCGTCGTATACATATATATATATATATATATATATGTCTGTATGTATGCGTGTGTATATGTTTGTGTGTGTGTTTCTCCCCCTCCAACATCGCTTGACTACCGATGCTGGTGTGTTTACGTCCCCGTAAATTAGCGGTTCGGGAAAACAAAAAACAAAACAAAAAGAGGGACCGATAGAATAAGTACTAGGCTTACAAAGAATAAGTCCTGAGGTCGATTTGCTCGACTAAAATAGGTGGTGCTCCAGCATGGCCGCATTCAAGTGACTGAAACAAGTAAAAGAGTAAAAAGAGAATGTGTGTGTGTGTGTGTGTGTGTGTGTGTGTGTGTGTGTGCGCACATTGTAATTTAGTTGTGCACTTCAGTCTTTTTGTTCACCTTGTTAGTTAACTGTGTAGCATAGACGGAAACGGTATGGCTGTCGGGTGATATGCACTTGTAATTGTAAAGTACAGCCTTGTCACAAACACTCATAGTATGTCGTTGATTTTGCGTGAGCAATTATTATCAGAGATACACGTGTCTTTGAAATATTCTGCCAGATACACGTTAATTTAGGGACAGCTTTTTGCACTTGGTATCGAACACCTGAATTTTCATCGTTCAAGGATGGAGATTAGGAAGAAACGTATACTTCGAATTCACTATCAATTTAGTAGTTCTTCAGTTTCATGTGAAATTGCTTTCATATATTTCTTGATTTATATGTATGTATGTAGATATGTATGCGTGCATGTATGTATGCATGTATGTTTGTATGTATGTAGGTAGGTACGTTTATATATATATATATATATATATATATATATATATATATATGTCTGTATATATAAAACACACACGTATATATATATATATATATATATATATATACGTGTGTATGTAAATACATATATAGATATGTAGGAAGATAGATATCGATATATATGTATATACATGTGTCCGTATATATATGTATATATATATACGTGGGGTATACATTTACAGATATGCTTGTATAGCTTGTATATGGACCAGAGATGACATTTGTTTACGGTTGTCACAATAATACGACACCAACACTGTGTCACACATTTGGCATATCGTGAAAACTGTTTAGGGCATCATTAATTTAATTACATATGCGCTTATACAAGGTAAAAGTATTTATTGTTTTCCTTCCCTTTGAAATGACTTAAATTTTGTGTTTTTTTCGGTCGTTTTGATTGTCTCCTAGCGTGTAGAAATTACCTGTTACTAGTAATGTCTCTTTGTTTAAATGTATGTGAATATATATATATATATGCACACGAATACAGTGGGCAACACAAAACTCTCAGATTCATTTTTGATAAAATTTTCAAGAAAATATACATTGGATGGGACCGTTGTGCTAATCAAAGGAAAAATGGTAAAATATTCGCTATATGAGGGCATGATCTTCTTCTGTATAAATACATACATACATACTTACATTTATACACACACACACACATACACACACACACACACACACACACACACACACACACATATATATATATATATATATATATATATATATTGGCAGACAGACAAACTGATAGATAGATAGATAGATAGATAGATAGCTCGCTCGCTCGCTAGACACACGCCTATTTTTGTTCAAAAATACGTGCTTTGTATATATGTGTGTGTGCATGTATATTATGCATATGGCAAATCTACGTTTGGTGACATCTCCTACAGAATTTGTTTCTTCATTACTTTCTAACAGTATTTTTTTTATTTATTATGAAGCTCTACAGAGACTTAAGATTACAAATATACTGGTGTTTTTGGAGGAGATTTTTATGATTTTCTCCCAAAGCCCTCGAAATCGTTACCTCTAATTCCATAGATTTTAAGCATGTTGCACCTTCTATATTTTCGAGTATACAAGTCTGAGATAATTGCATTATGTAAACTATATTTTAAAATATATTTTTAGGAAATTTTATTCAAAAATATACATTTTTAAAATTTGTTATAAAGAAACAACGAAAGACAGCATAGAATGAGGACGATCCCAATCATAATAAAGAAAAATAATAATTATGAAATAAAAAAAGAAATTATATATATATATATATATATATATATATATATATATATATATATATATATATATATTATCGACACAATCGTAATTCACACCTTCGAAAAGGCATCGATTCAAAATTTCATTTAAGAATATTAATTTTTCGGTAAGTGAGAAGAAAACAAATCCGGAGTTAGGCGTACATAAAGTAGTTATGCCAGTATGCATTACACATGTATTATAGCAATACATAGAAAAATTTCACATACATACAATCACACCTGTATACACACACACACACATACATATTATATACACCACGTATGCCAAAATAAATATTTCCCTTCCGCATCAACCATACGCCCACATATGTACACACACACTCAGAAACATATATACCTGAATATGTAACATTGAGTTATATATAATTTTCCTGTATTAATACTGTATAAAGTTAGTCTCTGTCAAATATTGTTTTATCTTTAACCTATATTTACTTTACAATAGGAACCGACTAGAAAGTTTTTCATGTTTAATGTTTCCCAGAAACGGATGTGCTACATGTTGTCGAAGAATACATTTCTACGTAGATTGCATATATATATATATATATGTGCATATGTATATCTATTAATAAATGGCGACATGCACATGCCGTTGCTTTTCTATATTTCCCCTACATTTATAAGATTCTTCATATATATATATATATATATATATATATATATATATAT